>NW_012105587.1:827711-868086 GCF_000951045.1 Mandrillus leucophaeus
CAACACTCTTAATTACCTTCCTTCCGATGACTTTTAAATTGTTGGTTTTCCTCTAGGTATGGCATGAGTGTGTGACTGTTTCTCCTAGGGTAAGGAGGGATGTAAAAATGTTGTCTAAAACAGAGAGACTCATCAGATATTTCAAACCACTCTGTATTTGTAAGCACATTTATCATATCTTGTGTTAAGTAGTAATGTTTCCTTCAAAGAACTCCAAGGACCAACAAATCTTTTTAAAATAAGTGTGGCCATATTCAAAGAGCTCTTCAGTGAAAGAAAATGACAAACTGTTCTCTATGTCTGATCACCATAAAATAGAAAAAATATGTACTTAGGATTTAGACTTTTAGTAACAGAAAGAATTTCTTGAGTGTGTCAGAAATTGATTAACTTGGCCGGGCGCAGTGTCTCACACCTGTAATCCCAGCACTTTGGGAGGCTGAGGTGGGTGGATCACCTGAAGTCAGGAGTTTGAGACCAGCCTGGCCAACATCGTGAAATCCTGTCTCTACTAAAAATAACAAAATTTAGCCAGGTGTGGTGGCGCAGGTCTGTAGCCCTAGCTACTCAGGAGGGTGAGGCAGGAGAATACCTTGAACGTGTGAGGCGGAGTTTGCAGTGAGCCAAGATCATGCCACTGCACTCCAGCCTCTGTTTCAAACAGAAAAAGAAAAAGAAATTGGTTAACTTATTTTAATAGAATGAAGGGAGCCAGGTCCTACAAGGATGACATATTAGACAGTAATTGTATAGTGTGTGAGATGGGAGGAATTGGGGACATGTGACAGGAGAGGAGGGTTGCATGGCAGGACGCATCGGTAGAAAGTTCTGGAAGATGTGCATCTGATCCCAAGACATACCTGTCTCACTTTGCTAACCAAAAATGCATTTCAGTTGCCTTCCCTCCTTGGAGAACTACAGGGGTGCACGATAGGGCCCTCAGAGAGCCATGCCTCTGTCGGAAGACTGAGGAGGACAACCAGGACAGCTGCCTTGAGGTCTCCATGTGGCTGTGACACCACGTCCATCTGTGGGGTTCAGCGTGAAGGACACTGGCAGAGGCTGCTGGAGGAAGGCGGGTCCTGTTTCACCTGGGCCAGGCCTGCATAGAAGCAGAGAGTAGGAGAGTCCACTTAGCCTGTTTTCTTTTTACAAGTCCCAAAGATATATCAGTGGCTACATTTTAAATTTTTTATCTGAACAAAGAAGCATGGTCTTGCTCTGTTTCTGCCGCAGCTGCTTGCGCTGGCCCTGGTCACCCAGACTGGCTGCCTTTACTATTTTGCCGGCACACTTGTTCATAGTTCCATAGTAATGCTCCTGTTCCATAGACATTTCCGCCACTGGGAGACCCTTGAGGACAGGGGTGGGTCTTCCTGTTGTAATGGACAGCTTAGCAGATGTTCTACATGTGTGTGTGCCCATGTGTATACACATATATATATATAAAATGAAGTTGCTGCCTGCCGGTTGTAGTGGCTCACACCTATAATCCCAGCACATTGGGAGGCCGAGGCGGGTGAATCACTTGAGATCAGGAGTTCAAGACCAGCCTGGCTAACATGGAAAAACCCTGTCTCTACAAAAAAAATAGAAAAATTAGCCAGGCATGGTGGTGCACACCTGTAGTCTCAGCTACTTGCAAGGCTGAGGCAGAAGAATTGCTGGGACCCAGAAGGTGGGGGTTGCAGTGAGCCAAGATCACAACACTGCACTCCAGCCTGGGTGACAAAGTGAGACTCTGACTCAAAAAAATAAATAAATAAATAAAATAAAATAAAATGAAGTTGCTGGGACTACAAGCCAATTTTTCTTATCTGTAATGGTGTGATAATGATAATGTGTGTGTATATATGTATATATATAATTTTCTATGAACCAGACACTGGGTGGGTATTTTATGGATATGATCTCATTTATCTCAACCCTGTGAGGTAGGGCACTGTTATTGTTTCGTTTCCTTTGTTTTTTTTGAAACAGGGTCACCTAGGCAGGAGTGTAGTAGTGCCATCTCAGTTCACTGTAGCCTCACCTCTCGGGCTCAGGTGATCCTCCTGCCTCAGTTTCCCAAGTAGCTGGGACTACAGGTGTGCATTACCACGCCTGGCTAATTTTTTGTGGTTTTTTTTTTTTTTTGGTAGAAATGAGGGTTTGCCATGTTGCCCAGGCTGGTCTTGAACTCCTGGGCTCAAGCTGTCCTCCTGCCTCTGCCTCCTAAAGTGCTGGGATTGCAGGCGCGAGTCACTGTACTTGGCCTATTGTCTCTTTCAGAGGTAGGATGCTGCAACTAGTAGAGGTTGAAGAACTTCTCCAAAGACACACTCATGGGAGGTGGCAGAGCCAAGATTCAAAACACATCAGTGACAGCAAAGAAAGATGCCCCTTGTATCCACTCTGTGATTCCAGCATGCCCCACCTCCCAACAGTGACCTCCAAATCCAATGCTGTGACACTATGGGATGTGACTGTCTCACTTGATCATCAGCTTGATGACTTCCTCTGAGGGGTTGGAAGTGAAGTGAAAATGCCTCGGCCTCCTGTAGAAGGCAGTTTAGGAGAAACACAGCAAGGGGAGGTTGGACCCTGGGATCAGCCTCACTCACCCCCACGCACCTCCTCTGAACATCAGCACGTTTGCGTGGGCACCTACACGTGTGCACTCATATCCTGTCCTGTTTCCGAAGGAAGCCTAGACAACTTGAGAAGATTCCAAAAATACAACAAAATAAAAGAAAATGTATTTTGATGATTAATAGAAAAAAAACAGAAGTTAGGAATGTGGCTAATATAAAAACATTTATTTTAAATTTCTGTGTACTTGCTAACGTGGAACCTAAGTTAGCCTCAAATCCTTCAGTTCCAATATAAAATGGGAACCCTGCCCAGTTATTAATACATGATCCACAGAGTCCATGGTAAAACCAATCAACTCTTACTGATATTAAGACCAGGGGAAAAAATTCTACCTAGGGAAATTGTTTTCTGTGCAGGATGATGGACACTGTCCCCACCAGTAATCTCACAGTAGACACAGCAATGAACCTCATTGGGATCTTTCTTCTAATTCAGTGACTGAATTAACTGGGCACAGTGTCTTACACCTGTAATCCCAACATTTTAGGAGGCCAAGGCAGGAGAATCCCTTGAGCCCAGGAGCTTGAGATCAGCCTGGGCAACATAGTGAGACACCGTGTCTACAAAATCTGAAAATATAGCTGGGCATGGTGGCATGTGCCTATAGTCCCAGCTACTCAGGAGGCTGAGGCAGGAGGATCGCTTGAGCCTGGGAAATTGAGGCTGCAGTGAGCTATGATGGTGCTACCACACTCCAGTCTGGTGGACAGAGCAAGACCCGTCTCCAAAAAAAAAAAAAAAAAAAACAATAAATGAGTTAAAAGCCATTTTCTGCTGTTCACAGTTTAGCCAAGAAAATGCCTACTGGCAGCACCAAGATTCTTATTAGAAAACAACAAAATCACCAAAAAACAAATTTGTTCTAACATTGAAAGTCTGGGCTTCAAATATATGCTCCCTGCCACCTGATTCTGCACGTGATCCTACCCAGCCAGCTTGGCCACTGAGGTCATGGGCTCCCCCAGCCCTCCCACCCGCAGGGATGCAAGAGGCTCTTGGGCCTGCAACAGGCTCCTTCCCTTCTCAGCAGGGGTCTTGTGATGGCATGGGCCACTGTCCACAGAAGAGTGCTCTGTTCTCTGTTTCTTTCTTCTTGTTGCCCTGTCCATAACCAAGAGAGCTGAGAGCTGAGGAGTTTAATGGCCTAACACACCAGCAAAGCCTACAGCAAAGCCTGCAAGACCTCAATTTATTTTGCTTTGCTATCTTCACAACGTTAGCGTATACCGTTCTGCTGTGTGTTTTGTTGGGGTGTGGTTTCTACTTTGGTCTCACTGTCTCCTGTTCCTCAATTTATTTTTCTTCAAAGTTTTGAACGGTGTGCAGCAGGCTTAGAATTTGATGACTGGGGTTAAAGTCCTGCATTTCTCCTTCCACTGCCCTTCTGTGGAATATGGTGGCCTTAACGCCTCACTCCCAGTGGGACTGTGAGTAATAAATGATGTGATGTGGGTAGAAACAACCAGCACAGTCCCTGGCACAGAGTAGGTGCTCAATAAATATACTTAAAAGAACAACTTGGAGAATTAATATTTCTCCTCTCATCTTTACACAGCTGCCAGAGTCCAACATAGTGTATACATAGGGTTGATGTCATTTCATTGGGATATTTGCCAACAAGTTCGGGCTACCAATATGCCTGATGAGAGCTCTAAAGAGAATGAAAATGATTTGCTATAAAATAGTAACTTGGGAAAAAAAAAGAATCTGAGTGTACCTGCCCTTTTTTTGTGGCCTGATTTTCAAACCCTGACTGCACTGGATTGTGATGTCAAGAGAAAGAACAGTTTCACAATTAAAATTATAGCTCAAGTTGCTACCATTAAGTTATTAACATTTATACTTTAAAATGATAGAATAAATATAGCTTTGAAACTACCTAAACCACAGCACTGTACTTCAAAGGCAAATCTATGGGAAAAGCCACACTGAGGGTAATTTTTATTAGTTTTATAGACCCCAAACTTTTATAAACATTTTTAATAATACAACTTACAAGCCGAAACCAAACAACTAAACACTGTATAAAAGTAGCCCCCTCAGGAACCTATACAACATTGTGTATGTATAAGGATAAGTTCATTTTTAAAAATAAGTGCAACTTACTAATTTCTAAAGGCTGATATTTTCCACTTACCTTCAAATTACAAATAAATTTAAATTTAATTCTTATGTTCTTGGGTAGCAACTGGCTCAACTTTTAACCTTTGAAAACATCATACCTTAATAAAGACAAATTAGGTTGAAAATAAAGTTTTATTTTATTAGAATGTGTGTTAACTAAAAATATTGAGTTTCCATTACCTTTTCATTAAAGCAAATATCTTTAATAATATTTTTTGTTGTAGAAATTACATGCATTCTCCATAGAAAATTCAGAAAATGTGAAGAAGTAGAATTTTCCAAGAATAATTCATAAACTCAGGTGATGAGAGGTGCTTAGAGTTTGGGTATATTCTTTTAAAAAGTAATAGTATGTTAAAATTAATAAGTTTTTTGGCTTTTCTATGAATGCCCCTGACTTGGGCATATAAATACCTGGCTGCCAACATTACTTTTAAACATTTCGTTCATTTTTCTTTTTAAGACTATTTATGTACTTCTCTTGAGTAATTTTTCATGCTTTCTAAGCTTTAAATAGCGTTGCATTTGTCTTCATGTTCTTTACCAACTAACCTTTCTTTCATCAGTTGATGTTTTATTAACAGCTCTTTCTTGTCAAGTCTCTGAATTTTTCAGCATTCTACAAAAGTAGGACACATATAATATAGATTTAGTTGCCATGTTATATCACCTAGTTATGGTAAGAGAATAGTTATTAACACTTAGTGAGCATTTACCTGACACCTTGCAGTATTTTTTTTTTCTTTTTGAGAAAGGGTCTCACTCTATCGCCCAGGCTAGAATGCAATGGTATGATCTCGGCTCATTGGAATCTCCAACTTCCAGGTTCAAGTGATTCTCCCACTTCAGCCTCTCGAGCAAGTGGGACTACAGGCAAGTGCCACCACACCTGGCTAATTTTTTGTATTTTTAGTAAAGACGGGGTTGCACCATGTTGGCCATGTTGATCTCAAACTCCTGACCTCCAGTGATCCACCCACCTTTGCCTCCCAAAGTGCTGGGATTACAGGCATGAGCCACCACATCCAGCCACCTTGCAGTATTTCAATATCATTTAATCTTCTGAACAGATCTTTGAAGGTGGGTGTAACCCTAGTATCCCAATATTACAGATGGGAAAAACTGAAGCTCCAAGAAATTAAGTAACTTACCTATACATTTAGGAATGTATTTTGAAGGTAGACTCAAGAGGACTGCTTGGTGAATTTGATGTGAGATATTTAGGGAAAAAAAAAAAAGAGAGAGTTAAGAGTGGCCCCTGATTTTTTTTTTTTTTAGCTTGAGCCACTGGAAGAATAGAGTTGCTGTTCTTTGAATGAATGTCTGAATGGGGTCAAAATAGGAAGAAAGATAGCAAATTGGAGACATACATGAAGACTTAAAAACTAAAGGGGACAATAGTTCCTTTGTGAGTGAATTAAATGAATAAAATCAAAACATCTTGTCTTGAGTGTTTTGAAGACATGAATAAGATAGAGTGAATGGTGCAACAAAAGCCCTCATGTTCTAAACAAACTCTGCAGTTTGTAGGAAATTGTATACAGTGCAGCCAGTAGCATTTCCTTTCAAGTGAAAGATAACAAGATTGGTATCTATTCTATGTACTAAGATACTATCAGAATTGCTAACATAAGAAATATCCTTCAGCTTGGTTTGGAGAGATACAAATGATTGACAATTGCAATGATTCCATGTGAGGGCTCCATCCCATTAGAGAAAAAAATATGTATTTGTATTTATGGGTAAAATAGGGAGAAAATAAAGAACTAAAATTGTGGCATTGAGCACTTGGATTCCAAGATGCCTGACATCCCCCAAGGAGGTAGGCTCCATCTCTGTGTCATATGGATAAGCCTCACTAACCTATTCTCAGAGCCAACTTGTTAATCGAATGCCTTGTATTTGATAACTTACTGTCTCCCTTCCATTTCTGTGTAATTATGTTTCTTTCATGTTTTATGTTGCAGGATTTTACCTTGTAAATAGCTCTATAATAAATGTTGTAATTAACTTAATAGCACTTCGACCACATTACATTTAAGGGTGTGCCCTCTCTGAGCATCTTTTGGAGCCATGCCAAGGAGCCTCTGTGTAGAAGCAAACTTGTCAGACTCCCCCTAATAGATTACAGTAATGGGAGATGAGAGAGCAAGGAAGAGATGTAACCTTGGAATACAACTCAAAGTGCAGATCACAGATCCAGGGTTCTCTCCAAGACCTACCACCAATAGGCTCATGAATTATGAAAGGCAAACCAAGGGGTCCCTGGCAAGACAAGGCCATGTCGCCATATTCTCATTGGAACCCGAAGAAGGGGCCCAATGGAAAGTCTGAGACTCCTAAATAAAGCCCCAGGACATCCTCTCTCACCTCCAAGCAGTGGGACAAGAGGTCTCCAGTTTTGTCATGGCTTTCAGAGTCCCTGGGAGAATTTTTCTTTTTCCATCTGTGACAGGAGAGGTCTATGCTGCTGCCTCTGAGGACATGGGGAATGAAGAGGAATTGAGCGTATTTAGTACTGCTGTCTTAAAAACTTCAGTGCAAAGCTGCAGAGGTTCACAGATAGCACACTAGTAGAGCAGTTTTCCCTTTGGGGCATGTTCTAGAAGGAATTGCTGGAAGGAAATCCTCATGAATGTCCAGATTCAATAGATCTGCCAGACATTTCTCAGGTTTATCTCTCCCACCAGTCACCTCATCATTACTGCGGAATCTGCCCCTTGATAAAATCTGTTTGGTGGGTGATATGTTTTCACCTAAGGAGATATTCTGATTTAAATACACCTCCTCCTGTAAATCACGGTATCTTCATTTTTATGGATTCCATGGTGCCTATTTACAGTCTAAACTTTGAAATAAATTCACACACTTAAGAATGGGCTGTCTAGCATATGAAATCTATTTGGCATAAATGCCACTCATGAAGGAGGGAGGCCGTCCCTGTGGTTTCATTTGATCAAAACTGGAAAATAAGTCTTCTGGGCTCAGTCTTTGCCTTTGGAGGCCTTAAACTTTTAAGATTCCACTTGGTAATCTTGCAGCTGTGATAGGAGGGGTGGTTTGGGCTTCTGCACAGAGAACCAAAGACTTTGAAAACTAATGTCTATCAATGGCCCATTCATTTATCCTTTCGTTCATATACGCATGTGTTCAATAAACAAATATCAAATATTTATTGACTATTCATGGTGCCAGCACCAGGGAGATTAGCAAATATCCTCCACCTCTTGCCCTCAGAAGACTTCCAATATAGCAGAATAGAGAATCTCATGACCTCACCAACTTTTCACACCTATAAAATCAAAATAATATTTATTTGCCAACACGCAAGAAATATTTTTAGGTGAACAAAATGTGTTGATGCTTCCCACAGCTTCTGAATTCTTCAATTCTGAACTCTGCAACCTTTTTCTGGCCTAAGGTAGATCCTGATATCTGTAGAAGTTGTACAGTCATTAAACTAAATCAGTCAAAGCCACAGTTTCAGTGACAAAGATGGTATTAATAAAAACATTACCATATGATTATTAAAACAAGAACCATAAAAGCTAGCCCTCTGGCATTTAATTTTGTTCATTTACATCACAGCTTGACATAAATTGTTAAAAGTTAACAATATTGAAAAATTAGTCATGTTGTGCTTTAAATACACTTCTTTAAAAATCTTAACACTAAATGTTCCTGGGTGACAGCACCTGAAAGGAACACCGTACGCCTAGAGAGCCTTTATAAGACATCATAATGCAATAAGCTATATTGGCAAAACTAATCACTTGAAATTGTAAAATGTGCCTACAAGAAGTTAGATCCAATATTGTTTGAGAACCTATTCTTTACGAAAATGGATGCAGTTCATGGTCAAGCTGAAGTTCAGAGTCCCCAAGACACAATTTTAGACAGATTGCCTGCAACCTTGTATTTGTGCACTATGCCCTTTACAACACAGAAGGGTCTATTCCCCTGTAAACTCCTTGAAATATGGGGAGGGCAATATTTAAAATTGTAATGGCTATTTCAACACAAAGTTAATAATTATTATCACAAAAATACAATCGAGGCAGGTTAAGAATGAAAAAAAAGCTAAATTTTTCTACCCTTCCCCATGCCCCCTGATCCCACATCCCTCATTCCAATTCAATAGGATAGCCATTATTAACAGTTCGTGTCCTTTCAGATTTCATTCAATGCAGGAAACATATAACAATGAAAATTAAAATATCCAGGGAGATTAAATAAAGAACATTTCACCCCCTTGGTATTTCATTCCCACTTGCCAAAGGTAGCCACTTCCCTCTTTTATTTCTTCTAGTGGTTACCTCCACATATCTAGCTATTTTCTCTCAACCTTTCTTTCTTGACTTATCAACTTTAAGCTGTATCAATGGACCGAGAACTGAGAGCTTATCTGAATTACTTCTCTCTCCACCTCCTCCCAACCTCACATGTTTATTTTCAGTTCTAGTGGTTGATTTTATCAATTACAAGAATATTCTAAATCCTCTATTTTTTGAGCCGCTAGCTTTAGACTGTGTACCTTGATCTCCTAGCATGTAATTTGAGGAAACTGGAGCCCTCTACCTATCCCTACACTTTTCTGCCTTTCTACCTACAACTTCCATGACTTTTATACTCTGTTCTTTAACAATAATTAAATCTGGTATATTCTGTAAGTTTATTTTAAATATTGAAAACCAGGGCCGCGTACAGTGGTTCATGCCTTTAATCTCAGCACTTTGGGAGGCTCAGGTGGAAAAATTGCTTGGGTCCAGGAGGTCAAGTCTGCAGTGAGATGTGATCGTGCCACTGAACTCCAGCCTGGGCAACAGAGTGAGACCCTGTCTCGAAAACAGAAAAGAAAAGAAAGAAAAACAATAGCCAACTCTATCATCTTCCATTTCATTGAATTTTTAAATTTCATACTTTATGAAATGTTTAAAGTTGTCATACTTTATGACTGTTCCCTGTTCTTTGGGTTTTCCTTTTCAAAGTAGTCAATTTTTAAATTAAATCTATTTTTTCATAAGTTATTGGGGTACAGGTGGTATTTGGTTACATGACTAAGTTCTTTAATGGTGATTTGTGAGATTTTGGTGCACCCGTTACCCGAGCAGTATACACTGCATCATATTTGTAGTCTTTTATCCTTCACCACCCTCCCACTCTTCCTCCCAAATACCCACAGTCCACTGTATCATTCTTATGCCTTTGCGTCCTCATAGCTTAGCTGCCACATATCAGTGAGAACATACGATGTTTGGTTTCTCCATTCCTGAGTTACTTTACTTGGAATAATAGTCTTCAATCTCATTCAGGTCGCTGCAAATGCTGCTAATTTGTTCCTTTTTATGGCTGAGTAGAAAAGTATTCCATTGTATATATATACACACCACAATTTCTTTGTCCACTTGTTGATTGATTGGCATTTGGTTTGGTTCCACGATTTTGCAATTGTGAATTGTGCTGCTATAAATATGCGAGTTTAAGTATCTTTTTCATATGATGATTTCCTTTCCTCTAGGTAGATATCCAGTAGTGGGATTGCTGGATCAAATGGTAGTTCTACTTTTAGTCCTTTAAGGAATCTCCATACTGTTTTTCATAGTGGCTGTACTAGTTGTTCCCTGATCACCACATCCACACCAACATCTGTTTTTTGATTTTTTTTTTTATTATGGCCATTCTTGCAGGAGTAAGGTTATATCATATTTTGATTTGCATTTCCCTAATGATTAGTGATGTTGAGCATTTTTTCATAGATTTTTGGCCACTTGTATACCTTCTTTTGAGAATTGTCTATTCATATCCTTAGCCCACTTTTTGATGGGATTGTTTGTTTTTTTCTTACTGATTTGTTTGAGTTCGTTGTAGATTCTGGATATTCATCCTTTATAAGATGTACAGATTGTGAAGATTTTCCCCCACTCTGTGGGTTGTCTGTTTACTTTGCTGGCTTTTCCTTTTTTTTTTGAGACGGAGTCTCAGTGGCCCAGATCTCAGCTCACTCCAAGCTTCGCCTCCCGGGTTCACGCTATTCTCCTGCCTCAGCCTCTCGAGTAGCTGGGACTACAGGCCCGGCCACCTCACCCAGCTAGTTTTTTGTATTTTTTAGTAGAGACGGGGTTTCACTGTGTTAGCCAGGATGGTCTTGATCTCCTGACCTCGTGATCCACCCGTCTTGGCCTCCCAAAGTGCTGGGATTACAGGCTTGAGCCACCGCGCCCGGCCTTTTTTTTTTTTTTTTTTTTGCCGTGCAAAAGGTCTTTAGTTTAATTAAGTCCCAACTATTTATCTTTGTTTTTATTGCATTTGCTTTTGGGTTCTTAGTCATGGAATCCTTGCCTGAGCCAACATCTAGAAGGGTTTTTCCAATGTTATCTTTTAGAATGTTTATAGTTTCAGGTCTTAGATTCAAGTCCTTAATCCATCTTGAGATGATTTTTGTATAATGCAACAGATGAGGATCCAGTTTCATTCTCCTACATGTGGCTAACCAATTATCCCAACACCATTTGTTGAAAAAGGTGCTCTTTCCCCACTTTATGTTTTTGGTTGCATTGTTCAAGATCAGTTAGCTGTAAGTATTTGGGTTTATTTCTGGGTTCTCTGTTCTGTTCCATTGGTCTATGTGCCTATTTTTATACCAGTACCACACTGTTTTGGTGACTATGGCCTTATAGTATAGTTTGAAATCAGGTTTGTGATGCCTCCAGATTCGTTCTTTTTGCTTAGTCTTGCTTTGGCTATGCGGGCTCTTTTGCAGTTCCATATGAATTTAGAATTATTTTTTTTAATTCTGTGAAGAATAATGGTGGTATTTGATAGGGATTGCATTGAATTTGTAGATTGCTTTTGGCAGTGTGGTCATTTTCACAGTATTGATTCTACCCATTCATGAGAATGGGATGTGTTTCTATTTGTTTGTGTCGTCTATTATTTCTTTCAGTAGTGTTTTGTAGTTTTCCTTGTAGAGGTCCTTCAACTCCTTGGTTAGGTATATTCCTAAGTTTTGTTTGTTTGTTTTTGGTTTTT
Organism: Mandrillus leucophaeus; assembly: GCF_000951045.1. Classification (NCBI taxonomy): domain Eukaryota; kingdom Metazoa; phylum Chordata; class Mammalia; order Primates; family Cercopithecidae; genus Mandrillus; species Mandrillus leucophaeus. Next base: position 839,499 of record NW_012105587.1, read on the forward strand.
TGATTGTTTGTTTTTGTTTTTGTTTTGTTTTTTGCAGCTACTGTAAAAGGGTTGTTGTTGTAAAAAAAAGTTGTTGATTTGATTCTCTGCTTGGTCGCGGTTGACTTATAGAAGAGCTACTGATTTGTGTACATTAATCTTGCATCTGGAAACTTTGCTGAATTTTTTTTATCAGTTCTAGGAGCTTTCTGGGGGAGTCTTTAGGGTTTTCAAGGTAAACAATCATATAGTCAGCAAACAGCGACAGTTTGACTTCCTGTTTACCAATATGGATGCCCTTCATTTCTTTCTCTTGTCTAATTGCTCTGTCTAGGACTTCCAGTACTACGTTGAAGAGGAGTGGTGAGAGTAGGCATCCTTATTTTGTTCCAGTTCTCAGAGGGAATACTTTCAACTTTTCACCATTCAGCATTATATTGGCTATGGGTTTGTCGTAGATGGCTTCAATTACATTGAGTATGTCCCTTGTATGCCAATTCTGCTGAGAGTTTTAATCATAAAAGGATGCTGGATTTTGTCGAATGCTTTTTCTGCATCTATTGAGGTGATCATGTGATTTTTGTTCTTAATTCTGTTTAGGTGGTGTATCACATTTATTTACTTGCATGTGTTAAACCATCCCTGCATCCCTGATATGAAACCCACTTGATCATGGTGGGTTATCTTTTTGATATGTTGTTGGATTTGGTTAACTAGTATTTTGTTAAGGATTTTAGCATCTATGTTCATCAAGGATATTGGTCTGTAGTTTTCTTTATTGGTTATGTGCTTTCCAGGTGTTGGTATTAGGGTGATGCTGGCTTCATAGAATGAATTATGGATGGTGCCTTCTTTCTCTGTTTTGTGAAATACTGTTAAAAGGATTGGTACCAATTCTTCTTTGAATGTCTGGTAGAATTCTGTGAATTTATCTGGTCCTGGACTTTTTTTGTTGGTAATTTTTAGATTACCATTTCAATCTCACTGCTTGTTATTGGTCTGTTCAGGGTATCTAATTCTTCCTGATTTAAGCTAGGAGGGTTGTATTTTTCCAGGAGTTTATTCATCTCTTCTAGGTTTTCTAGTTTATGTGCATAAAGGTATTCATAGTAGCTTTGAATGATCTTTTGTATTTCAGTGGTGTCAGTTGTAATATTTCCTGTTTCTTTTCTTAGTGAAGTTATTTGGATTTTCTCTCTTCTTTTCTTGGTTAATCTTGCTAATGGTCTATCAATTTTATTTATCTTTTCAAAAAGCCAGCTTTTTGTTTCATTTATCTTTTGTATTTTTTGTTTCAATTTCATTTAGTTCTGCTTGGATCTTGGTTATTTCCTTTTTTCTGCTGAGTTTGGGTTTGGTTTATTCTTGTTTCTCTAGTTCCTTGAGGCGTGACCTTAGAATGTCAGTTTGTCCAATTTTTTTTTTTAAATGAATGCAATATCTTCTCAAAACTCCAAATAGAATTTTTGAAGCCTCTCTTATGTTCACTGCATAAGCTCTGAGGTTGGTTGTTCTGTTTTTTGGTCTGGTTCCTTCTCTCTGGTGCCACAGTTTATCATTGAATGTCTGGCTGTCTTTTGTTGTGTCTGTGCAGAGACTGCTATCTGTCCACCAAAATCTGCTCTTCAAGGGTCATGGCTAGACTATTTTCTAGACATGCTTTCAGGTAAGTGTTCTATCCAAGGTAATGAGCCTCTTCTAGGTGTATACTTTTAAGACCATGACCATGACCCCTTCACAATCTCATCCCCTCTTTCTGCAGACTGAAGGGACCCTGGACACCATGGTTGATGATGGCTGAGCTGCTCTCCAGAATGATTTCATGAAAAGAGCCATCTGCTGATTGGATGACTGCTGGATAGGAAAATGGATTTTTACATTTCTTAAGCTACTGAATAATTGTTAGGTATCTTGTTACAGCATCATTTTTTATTATTATTTTGAGACAGGGTCTCGCTGGAGTCCAGTGGTGCAAACACAGCTCACTGCAGCCTAGACATCCTCAGCACAAACGATCCTCCTGCCTCAGCCTCCCATGTAGCTGAAACCACAGTACAGCATCTAAACCTACCTTTGTCATATACGATCCTAATTGAGAAGCTTGTGTGTATGGCTTCTAGATGTGGGTAGTCCTGTTTTCTTTTCAGGCCTTCTCTTAAAAGGCAGCTGACTGTAAGAAATGTGTATGCCTGTAAGGCATGTCGACTTTGTAGTCTGTTGGCAGGGAGCTGGTAAAACATCTCTTTTTTATGCCAAAATAAAGAAGTCTTAGCTCAGAGTACCTACAGTCACTCTCTGTTCCCTAGATCTCTCCAACCTATTGTTTCTTTACAGAGCAACACCTGATTTTAATCCGAGACTAAAGATCCTGCCCATACTTGTAGTGGGTAGGGATGGGGGAGAAAGAGCCCATTTGGGTAAGCGTTCCAGAAACTACCCTTCAATGAACCACTTCCGTTTCCACCTATGTGTCACTCACTTCTACTCTATGTTGCCACCCCTATGCTTGGAGCCTCTCTCTGGCTAATCCTGCAAAAGAATGCTCCCATCCCCACTCCTCCTCCAGGAACCAGCACATCCTGTTCCAGGCATCATCCCTCCATATCATTCCTTCTCCTTCCCATCTGCCAGAAACCCATCGGCCTTTCTGCTCCACTGATGCTCCCTTTTCCCCCTCCTCTCAAGCTCACTTACTCCATTTTGTTCTTCTTTGTTGTCATCCGAATGGCATTTTGGTGGACAGGAGAGTAAAAGACTGTTTAGTCCGCCATCTTGGATTAGTGGGCCGTACTCTTTTTTTTTTTTTTTTTGAGACGGAGTCTCCCTCTAGAGCCCAGGCTGGCGTGCAGTGGCGCGACCTCGGCTCGCTGCAACCTCTGCCTCTGAGTCCCGGATCAAGCAATTCTCTTGCCTTAGCTTCCCGACTAGCTGGGATTACAGGCACACGCCACCATGCCCAGGTAATTTTTGTATTTTTAGTAGAGACGAGGCTTCACAGAACCCATTTTTTGAGATACAGAGACTTTATGAGGAGAAGGAATCAGAATTTCACTCTTCTCACTGAGGTCTTGCGAATTAGTTTTTAAGGAACAAGTTGTTCTCTAATTACACCCATTAGAAAGTGACAGTAAGCAACCACCAAAATGCCCCACGCCCCACTGGCCTGTACACACAACATGGTCATCTCGACAGGAATATCCACATTCCCATGGCTCTGACCCCTGATGTGACCATGCAGGAAGTCCATTTCCTTGAGGACCACCTCTCTCCAAATATTTCTGCTAACTCGCAAGAGGTATTTTACATGTTTTCTTGAATCAGTATCTTCCTTTCTCTTGTCATACTAGGGCTCTGACCAAATGAAAACATCCGTGGGCTACTAGAGTTGGAATTCCGCACCTCCTGAGTTAGCCACTGCCTTCCTGGTGCCAGTCAGAGCTGGCATTTTCCTGCCTCCTCACCTGCCAGCCAGGCTGACCTTGCGGAGTTGGAAGGCAAACATTCCTTCTTTCTCTGTTATTCTCTGTTAGGAAAGGTCCCACAGCAAGGTTGCTTTATCCCCAGCATAGAAAGGAATGAAATCAGGCACAGCTCTGTTCTCTAACATGAGCTAACCATGGCACTTCTACTTGAGTACGAGTGACCATCTTGGTGCAGATCCCCTCTGAGATTCACCAACTGACTGATGATGCTCTGACTCTGGCAAGGCTGGTGCTGCTGGGCAGGCTCTTAGGAAGGGAGAAGGCAGACTCTGCTCATTCAGCTCATCTCTGCTGATTGAAGAGGGAGGATGGGATGGCAGGGTGAGATTTTATCGTGGAAAGCTTGGGCCCAACACACTAAAGGATTTCATAAAGCAATTCTTCCACTTCACATGAACCCCAGTTTGTTCAAGGCAGCAACAGTGCCCAGGAAACTACCGTCCCTGTCCAAGATCCACTGCTCGGTCTGGCTGACTCTGCCCTTCTCCTTCCCTTTGAATAGAAACTTGTTTCTGTCACCTCTCCCTCCTCCAATCCGATCGTGTCACTATGTCTGACCAATAACTCTGGGCAGAACTCAAGTGTCCCCCTCCCCAAAGGAGCCCCCTTCATCCTACATAAATCAGTAAATGAAATAGATTCTGAGAGAAGACGGTGTCACTTTAGGTCACCTGCAGGATCCAAGGCTTGAAAGGAGATTCTCTTTTTCCAGACATGACTTATTGTTCTTCTTGCATATTGGTAATCTGTGTATTACCAATTTTCCCTGACTGTGGGATAATTGAATCAAAAAGCAACTTTTAAATATCAAGAGAGCCCACTAGTAGCCAGACAGAAAGGGCCTCAGTATATGAAATGCTCCCATCTGGGTTTTGAGCAGGGCCATGTCTGGAATCAAGCCCATGCGTAAGTGAATGTCCATCTCAGGGTCACTGTTTTCTCTCTGTGGGTGTGAGGGAAGGTGCCAGGTGAACCACCCCCTCCGAGAAGTCAGGGTACCTGCACAACCGAGTGACCACACAGCTGAGGGCCTTAAACAACAGAAATGTATCGTCTCACCATTTTGGAGGCCAGAAATCTAGCATCAAAGTGCGGGCAAGGTTGGTCTCTTCTAAGGGCAGTGAGGGAGAATCTGTTCCATGCCTCTCCCCTTGCTTTTGGTGGGTCAGCTGGCAATTTTTGTTGTCCCATGGCTTGTAGAAGTATCATCTGATCTCCATCTTCATCTTCTCATGGTCTTCTCTCTCTCTCTCTCTCTCTCTCTCTGTGTGTGTGTGTCTGTGTCTGTGTGTGTGTGTGTCTGTGTCTGTGTGTGTGTGCGCGCGCGTGTGTGTGTGTGTGTGTGTGTCTATGTCCAAGTTCTCCCTTTACATAAAGGGGCCAGTCTGACCTCATGGTAACTAATTAAATCTGCAACAACCTGATTTCCAGATGAAGTCAGATTCTGAGGTCCTGGGGGTTAGAACTTCAACATACAAATTGTGGGAGGAGGGGAAACACAATTCAATTCATATTCTTTTCTTGGCTTGGACAAATTATTTTACCTCCCTATACCTTAATTTCTAATATCTACGACCTAGAGTTGCTGCGAGATAAGAGGGCAAGTATAGTGTTCAGCATAGTGAACATTCGGTAAATATTAGCTATTAGGATGAATATGCTTTGGTTTCATTTTCGGTACTTCTTTCAAAGAGTCCCACTTGGTATTGTTTGATTGCAGTTGTGGATATTGTCCATTTCCCTGGGGAGCCTTCTATAGTGACTTTTTATAGTGACAAACTTGTAGTTGCAGGAAAACACACATACTATTATGCTGTCTCCTAATCCAGACTTATCAAATGATATTTGCATTCTATTCCCAATAGAGCTTTGAATAGATAGCTGAGTGACAATAGTAAATCAAAAACTATTTGGTCTTTGGCTAAAGTCCATACATGGAGTAAGTAGATAGGGCTCCAGACTGTGCTTTCACTCAGGCTTTTGAGTTTTCTGGAACTTCTGAGTTTGTGTGCTTTGCTTTGTTTCATTGCAATTTCTTTTCTTTTTTTCCTTTTTTGAAATCCATTCCATGTTCTCACATACAGGAAGTCTGTAATCCAGGCCTGTGCTCTGAATCTATGTGATTCTTTTTGCTGCCTTTGATGAACAGTAAATACATACCCTGTCGATCAGTGAGTGACATCCTCACTCATCGTGAATTTTTCCCCACCTCTTTTTCAGAGGATAAATATATTTGAACACACATCCAGAGTCTTGATACCTAACGTAAAGCAAAGCATTCCAGTGTTTGTTATAAGCCTAATCCACAATGTCTTCCTTCTGCCTGGGAGGAAGACAGCATAAATTGGCATGGCTATTTGACAAATAGGTTTCCAGTCCCGAAACACTCATCTGAAGGGTTTTATAAATCAGTCTGGCATGGAGTTCTGTCTGCCTGTGTGTGCGTTTGTCATTTGTGCTAGAGGAGCAAAGATGAGTCCGGCAGACATAATTTCTTCTACATTTGGAAAGAAGTGAATGGACCCTTTATAAAATAATCTAATGTCAAACTTTCTCAATCTTGGTTTTGGCTGCAAATGTGCATACGGCTAGTAGTTCTTAAGAGCAAAGTTATAAACAAAATTTTAAAATTGAGGTGACATTAGTATGTGCTGGGGCCGGTTCTCTAAAGACATGAAGAGGCTCTGCCAAATTCCCATTTCATTTGAGTTTTCTACACATGGTAAGATTCAGAGATTTCCAGTTAGTTGTCTGCCTGTGTCTTATGGAAAAAAAAATTATTTCTTTCCTTTTTGACTATTTTTCTTTCTGAATAAAACACACGCGATTTAAAATAAATGTAAAGGAAAATAATTCAAATGGAAAGAAAAGGCAGTGAAAGTAGAGAGGCCTCTGAGAATACGTTTAGTTACATTCACCGGAGACACAGGTTAAAAAGAAATCACAAGAAAAAAAGATCTGATTTTCAGCTTCTTCAAAGACGTTAAAATCTCTTTAATAAGAGTGGGATGAAGTGAGACTAACAAATGGTAATACTTTTTTTTTTTTTTTTTTTTTTTTTGAGACAGCCTTGCTTTGTTGCCTGGGCTGGAGTGCAGTGGCCCAGTCACAGCGCGCTGCAGCCTCTTGCTCCTGGGCTCAAGCGATTCTCCCACCTCAGCCTCTCAAGTAGCTGGGACTGTAGACATACACCACCATGTCTGGCTAATATTTTGTATTTTTTATAGCATTGAGGTTTTGCCATGTTGCCCAGGCTGGTCTCAAACTCCTGAGCTCAGGTGATCCTCCAGCCTCGGCCTCCCAAAGTGCTGGGATTATAGGCATTGTAATACAGTTTTTAAAAATCAAACTCTTCATTCAACATTTTTGCAAGCCGCTGTTTGCTAATGCATTAAAAAGTAGATTTCAGGGACTTCCATCAGTTCTGAAGTGGCTGCTTCTCTAAATTTATGTACTCTCTGGTAAGTGTGGAAAATACAATGAAAACATTAAAAACCTACAGAAAGTCATGGCTTTGGAAACATTTCTGCATTTTAATATCTGCTTCAAAAGAAGACACGGGAAAGGGTAGTGTTCTAGAGGTAGCTGAGTTATCCAACCCCAATGATTGTGTTCAATGAGTAGCATTAGTAGTCTATTCAATAATATGTGTAGAATAACTGATTTTGATTTTTTCCTATGAACCTCCTAAGAAGGGAGCCTTTCCCTTCTTATTTTTGAAGGTCTATATTAAATTGAATGGCAGACATTACAAGGAATACTGAATTCATGTGTGTGATAACACAACGTATATCTAAAACTAAGACGTGTGGCTGTTTACTTCCATGGTACAAAATACTTCCCACCTTGCACATTTAGGACATGCTGATGTCAACCAGCCACTGATGGATACCTCCAAATGTGAGGACTGCAGCAACATATCATACAGTTTCACCAGATGTTGACTTCATATCCACTGTTGCCATTATAGATAATGAGCTTTTCCCCCATTCGAAAACTTTTATTTAAAAAACACACAATATCCTCCGTAACCTTCAACCACACTGTGCTTACTGAACTAAAGCCTTCTATTTCCTTCTGAATAGAAACGCCTCCTGCCCAGACCTTGTGTAGCTAGGGATTTGAGTGCAATAGACAATTTCAAAGACTGCTCTTTCTACTTAACAATTGGTGCATTAGGCTAAAATGTTCACACAAATGCAGCAGCAACAGAAGGGGTTTGCAATGTAGTGACAAGGTCCTTCTTTCACCTGGATCTGGAGAATGATGAATGAGCATTAGCAGAATATTCTTTTGGCCCTTAGGTTTACCTTGATCTTCTCACAGAATGCAAATTGACATTATATCCACATTTCTATGGTATTTGTTACCGTGGTCATGATGTGAGGGCTTTTTCAATATGAATAGTGTAAAAGGGGAAACATATTACTGCAAAGAGACATTATTGTGCAGGGAATGTATAAACAGATGAGAAGAAAGGAGCGACATGCTCATAATAGAAACTGAAAGCTCCTCATTTTGTCCCAATTGTCTACCCTTCCTTTTTAAACAACCTTCCTTTTTTCTAGCTATCAATACAAAGTTCTTTTTGGTAAAATGAAGCGCATTCATGCTGCCTGAAAGAAGCTTTTAAAGTTGATCTGTGCCCACACAAAAGAGGCAGCGCTGGATCCAACCAGTGGGGGAAGCAAAGTTGGTCAATGTTCATTACTCATGGCTCGACATGCCGGCCCCCATATCATTTTGTAAAGAATCAGATAAACTTTCCTCATGATAAACAACTGAAATAATTTTTCTTAGCTGTCAGCTCCCTTTCTCCTTTTCCCAGCCTGTTCTCATACTCTTCCCCGCTCGTAAAAGCAACCGAGCGCAGCTCTTTGGTCTGATAAATGGGCTCCTTTCAACGGGTGGCAGGCTTCAGGAAAAAGAGATAATCCTGGATAATGTGGACACAGTTTTCATTTCATGTCACCCAATTAAACTGCAATTATCCAGAGTGCAACAGCAGAAAAACTGGAAAGAATGGCCGGAGAATGAGGCACTGAGGCACCCTGGGATTCTTTCTACCACGCACATTAGCCTAGATTTGTTCTGTTCTGATAATAAGGTGCCGGCCTGAGCACTCAGCCACACAAAACCGTGGCCAGACCAGCTGCAACCTGTAGCTGCACCAGAAATGCTCCCACAAATTCGATGAGAAACAGCAGTTCAAGTCACAGACAGTTTTTTGTTGGGTAATTTGCATTTAAAGTCAAGGTCTGCGTGGCGGTTAACCACCCCCTAAGCCTCTTCAGCACCCGGGTTAGCCTTGCCTTTCCACAGATGGAACCAGGTAGAAATTTCTTATCAGAAAAGAGCAAAATACTTTCTCTGCCATGACAGTTTCAGCACCACATACAATACCAGCCCAAGAACCAATCATCGGACAGTAAGAGAGTGAAGAGAGTGGTGATAACTCTGTTATTACGAACACGTTTAATAAATCATGCAAAGACATATTAGTCTGAAGCCTGAATAGATATAAACATCTCAGTGAACAGCTGGCTCATCAATTGAGAGGCTTTTCCTTCATTTAAATGTGATGATATTCAGCCCTGTAAAGAACTACAATCATGCAATGGGGAGTATCTAAAAGGAGCCATCGTCTTACATTTCTAAATTATGCCGTTTTCAGATTCCCCAGTAGCATAAAACACTGGACTTTTAGTAGAGGAAATGAAAGAAAATGCAAACCTTAAGTGTGAAGCTCTAATGGAAATAATTATAGTCATATCTGTAAACACAGCCAAGAGAAAATTAATAATAGTAAAATTCACTGGAGAAAAAAGAAATAGAATGGAATAAAAATGACCTTTGAGGATGACATTGCCAGAATACAGGAAGATAAAATAAGGCAGGTCCCAAACTCACAAACTCCAAAATAACATTTTCATCACTGATAACATAAATCTTTGGATTTATGAATACCCTCCTAAAATGAACTGTACAACTTTACCAGCTGGTATATTTAGTGATGAATCAACTACTTTAATCTCCTAAAATTATTCTCTGGTGTGCTGTTTGGCCCTATATCTCGTCTTCTTTCCTCTTTTTGAGATGGATCCCATCTTAATCTTTTTGAGAATAGCCATTTACGGCTCCTAAAGGTAGCAAATGAGACAGAAGAGTCACTCAAACTTGGCTTTAACCAGAATAATTTACCCGAGTGTTGCTGTCAACAGGCCCGGAGCTCTGTGACCTCTACCAGGCTCTAGTAGAACAGAGGTTAAAAAAACAAAAAACAAACAAACAAAAACACCATCCTAAAAGACTCTGCCGCTCTGCCTTTTTCCCCAGGTGATATCAGAAGCCCAAGGAGCTATCTTACCCCAGGCCTTTAAACCAGTGTGGAAGAACACACCATTGCAGTCACACAGGAAACATCTTTTAAAAATTGGAGAGATGTTGAGATGAATTTGAAAATGGGTTCTTTCTTCAATAATCAAAAATGCAACAATAATGACCGTAATGATGTAACAACACAAGACAACATATACGTGCCTTTCATCTAAGCTCAAAGCACTAGACAAATAATAATCTGGGCTAGGATCTCATCCTATGCAGCTTTATGGGAGAATCCACACAATTACAATAACATAATGATACTATGATAATGATAATAATACCTTATGTTTACATAATGCCTATCTCGGGGAAACCTGAGTAGTTTAAAGATGCTAATCTAATTAAACTCCAGAGCCCAGTCAGACAGGTAGGAGGCAGGTATTTTTCATTCAGAAGCTGTTTAGGAAGTGATGGGAATACTAATATCTTCCACCTCCCTTCCCCCTAGGTATTTGTGAACATAAAGAAAAAAGATAGCTCAGATTGAAATCTTCTAACTACATGGAAGAACAATGATAATAGTAGAATATAATAATACTGTTTAGATCACTTGTCATCTGATATACTTGTTTTTCAAATTATAGGTTGAATTCATATCCTGTCTTCTTCCATGGGAGCTTTTCACACAGCTCCAACATGTGGCAGTAAAGGGAGAAGTAAAGCCATATTCTTCTGCTGACAAACCTCAGGTAGTTTCTTCAACCTTTCCTAGTAGGGCATAGTTTCAGCTTCCCTGGGGATTTCACAGGGATGGCTCATAAAACCTCAGGTCATTTGAAATGGACTTTTTAATATCTACTTTTGGCTTTTGGAGACATTAAGTTCAGAATATTAAAAATAATACTAATAATGAGGCTGTACTCTTGCCTCAACTTGAGAGGAGCTCCGATTAAAGGAACATCTTAAAATATTACACATGATATAGACAAATTCAATGGAAGGAGAGTTTATATAGGATGACTTTCCTTTCATTAATTACTAGAGACTTTAAAAAAAAAAAGACTTTGTTTTAAACCAATCTCAAATATTAGATAAGAGCCATAACATTTATCAAAGTCTGTAATCATGTTGTTTACTTATTTACCTATTTATTTTCCCCACCCTTGAAGATCAGCTCCATGAGGGCCAGAACCACATCTCTCTTATTTCATTATTGTATCCCCACAATATCATGTCTTTAGTACATCATAGATGTTAAATATCTCTTGAATGAATGAATGAATGAATGAAGAAAGAGTCTCCAGCACCGTAAAATGATTAGGTACCTGGACTGTGCAGTTAGCAGATCTGGGTTTGAATCAGGACTCCACTGCATACTAGGTTTTCAAATCTGCATGGATCTCGTAAGCTCTTTCAGCCTCAATTTTCGTATCTGAAAATGGGAATTATATATTTGAGGGTTACTATAAAGATTAACTGAAATGATATAGGTAAATTCATTAGCCAAAATACTTAATAAATATTAGTATTACTTTTTTTTTGGCTTCCAAAATTGAATGTTAGTTTGACCCAATGTTTAAGGCCAATCATATACTTCTGAAATCTGTAGCTTTCCCTTTCTCCTCCCTGCACAGTTTACCACTAGGCATCATCATCTAATACAGATATATGGCTTTCTTCCCTGGCACTGTAGCCCATAGCACTGGTTTAAAGAAGGCGGCACAGCCTTGGTGCACCCCTCTTCCCCCACTTATTCCTAGGCCCTGGACAATTTCTGCCTTCACCTCTGTAACTTGTACTCAGAAGCTGCCACCTTTAGCTCCCTGCAACCATCAGGATTTGGGGTTTTCGGGGGGTGGGGGATGAGGGGTGGGGACTGGACTGATATTCTCTGATATCGTGGCTCTACCCACATTCAGGCCAGGCTAGAGAGCAAAGGATGGAGCTTCCAGTCACCCCTACAACCTGCATCACATGCCCCCAAACTCACCCTCCTGTTCCAGGTTGGTTGGTAAGGGAATAAGGTCATTTTAGGATAGAGACAAGGAGGGAGAGGTGGCAGTGCCTTAAAAACCCCTGTGTGCCCCGACTGTAAAAAGGAAAGGTTTGTCCAGCACTCTCCCTCTTATTCTTCTCCCTTCCCCACCAAACAAATGCTTCTGGGCAAACACATTAGCCTGGGGCATTGAAGGCGATCCTTGGAGAGCCAAGAGAATGCAGATGAGGCAGGAGCTCTGCTGTGTCCCACAGGACTCTTGTTTTGTCAGTGTGGGGACACCCTGGGCAGTTTTCCAAGCCTCATGCATCTGTTTAACAAATCTGCTCCCAGCTGAGGGCTGTAAGCTGGTTGGAAGGGGCCTTGTTGAGTTTGCAGAAGAATGTGAGCTGGTGCCAACAAGGCTTCTGGGGGTCAGGGAGGAGGAACTTGGTCTCCTCTGCTCCTCTACACAGGCCTGAATCAGGAGGATGAAATAGGTTGAGTGACTAAGAACAGTCATGATGCCGGAACCCTTACTCTGCTACTTAACAGCTGCTTGATCCTTGACACGTTATTTAACCTCTCTAGACCTCAGTTTCCTCACCTGTAAAGGGGAGATAAGCTTGCTATAAGAATTAAATAGGTAATATGTATAAAATGCACAGCACTGGCATATACAAGTATAGAATCATTGTTGTCCCTGACTGCTATTTGTGGGCTGTATTTATAATAGAAAAAAAAATGTACAAATGTCCACTGATGATGGACTGGTTAAATAAGCTGTAGTAAATCCACACCGAAATGACTGAGTATCTTGCTAAAAATACAAAAATTAGCCAGGCATGGTAGCACACACCTATAATCCCAGCTACTCCAGAGGCTGATGAGGCGGAGGTTGCGGTGAGCCAGATTGCACCATTGCACTCCAGCCTGGGCAAGAAGAGCAAAACTCTGTCTCAAAAAAAAAAAAAAAAAAAAAAAAAAAGCAATAAAGAACATTTCTATATACTGCTTTGGAGGGATCTCTAGAAATTATTATTGAGAAAAAAAAGTAAGGTGGAGAAAAGTGTGCTATTTATTGAAGAAGAAAGGGCTTGCATTTTATACGCATATTTATATATTTTTTAAAGCAATAGAGAGACAAAAATAAACATAGTTAGGGGATAAAAAGGAAAGAGGATTCCTGCTACTTGGGAGGCTGAGGTAGGAAGTTGGCTTGAGCCGAGGAGTTCGAGGCTGCAGTGAGACTGTGCCACTGTACTCCAGACTGGGCAACAGAGTGAGACTCTGTCTCTGAAAGTAAAAAACAAGAAACGAGGAGGAAGTAGGGCTGTACATTCATGCTTTGGATTCTCACTGATAGATTCTTCAATTCTTCCCTTCTAATTCATTGCTGCCATCATCAGCATCAGAAGAAGAAACTTCAAACTTACCACCTTAGCAATTTTAGTACTTTGTGCGTTGGAGTGGGCACCCAAAGTTTGATGTTGCTTACTGTAGCCTGCAGAGGGACTGGCAGTCATTAATAATTGTAAACTCTTAGGTTTCCCTTTTGGGGTGTAGGTGGTGGAGACAATTTTCCTTCCAGACTTTGTATTAATTCTCTCTAGTTCCTAATTCTCTCTTCTCTACAAACTGGGCACATGTGAAATATTGGCCTCTAGTCTAGAGCAGTTGGCGAACTATGGACTTGGGGCCAAATCTGGCCACCATCTATCTTTGTACAGCCTCCAAGCTAAGAATTTTTAAATTATTGGAAAAAAATAATATTTCATGAGATGAAAATTACATAAATTTCAGAGCCCATAAATACAGTGTATTGGAACATAGCCACACTCATCTATATCTGTATTGTCTATGGCTGCTTTCACACTACAAGGTGAGCAGTCACGTATAACCTGCAAAGCCAAAAATATTTACTTTTCGGTTCTGTACAGAAAATGTTTTTCCCCTGGCCTAGCACATCAGAGGAGATCTGGGTTTCAGATACATCTGCTGTTTTCTGGAGACATCTCTAAGCCCTATGTGTAGAAAATGCCTTGTGTGGGCTGCCTTTGGATATCTATTGTGTTTTTACTAATTCTTTTTTGCCTTTATTGATGAAGAAAAACTGGATTAAGCCTGGAGTCCTATAAATATATTTCTATTCAATGATGGAGAAACATAATCTATAACTCTAGTCACTGGTAGGCAATCTCATCTACCAGTGTTTCTATTTCTATAAAAATATTTGTTCCTTTCTTGATTTCTCAGGGCAGAATAATGATTACCACCTTCCATCTTGCTGGTCTGGCCTAAAACTAGCATGGGCCCCCATGTCATCTCGTGTTAATACAGTCCACACTGGGCTACTGTAGACCAATGGGTCTTAAACTTTATTGCTTATAAGAATCACCCAGAGGATTTGTGAAAACAGATTCTGATCCAGTAGACCTGGGGTGGGGCCTGTGAATTTGCATTTGTCACAATTTCCCTGACTGTGTTTACGGTGCTGGTCTGGGGACAACACCGAGTAGCGGTGCTCTTGATCCCTGGGTCCATCAGATCTGAGCTGGACTACCCACTGGCTCCCACGACAGAGAGGAGATTTTCATGGGGTAAATCTATCCATTTTCCCACCCTTCTGAATCTTGAATAATCTTTCTCCATTCACACAGTTATTTGTTGAGCACTTACTATGTGCAAAGAATGTACAACTCTAAAAAACTTAATGTCTTAGTTGAAAGGCCTCAACATATACTTTCAAAGAAAAACAAACCACTATCTGCCGAGAAAGACTCAATTTAAAAGTTGCCACCTAGTTTTAAATCTAGAAGTGGATTTAAAAGCATGTGGGAGATATTATTTATTCTAGGGAGAATCACTTTAATGACCCTTCTTAGTTAATGTAAATACAAGCCAATAGACACTTACTGCCCTGATGAAAAGAAAGATATTATAGGAGTTTTTAATTTTTATATTGACAAAGCTACCTCTTTCAATGTTCCTTTTCATAAAGGTGGCAAAAAAGGGCTGGAGACATTTGCCGAGACCTTGATGGCTTCGTGGGGGGAGGCTTGTTCTAACAAAGCAGAGGACTGAGTCTGGAGGCCATACCCCCAGCCCATGGTGCATATTTTGGTGGCAGCAGCTGAAAGAGTGGGTGTGAGTTAAGGAGTTTTAGCATCAAAGCTAGATTAAAGCTAGCGTTTGCATTTTGCTGAGGCCTTATGTGTCAAAGTGTAAGTACAGGTGAGCATCCCTGGTGGGAAAAAGTTTCCTGAGGAGCTGTTGCTGCAAGGAGTGAGTCATCACAACATGTATGGGGAGCACCTGTTTTCAACTGGGATCCCCTGTGACCTTGACAGACCTATGACACCAGAAAACAAGGGGCCTATTTTGTTCAAGTCATGCCAGATGAAGTGATATGTTAATCATATTACCATATGAGAATAAAATGGGTAGAAGATACATTAGATGAATGGATAGATAGATAGCTAGATAGATGAATGGATGGATAGATGGAGCAGGAGTTTGAGAAAATGGAGAAACTAGAAGTTTCTGCATATCATTTTGAAGGGTTTCATTGATTATATGAAAAACGTCATTTTTGGACAATATGTTTAATTTGGGGGAAATATCAAAACTCACCCAGAATTATGTAAGTAAATATGCTGGGTAACCAGTGTAACAAATCCTCTTGTATTGTGAGGGAGTGAAAAATCAGTGCTTAAAGTGACACACTGATTTTTATGTACTTCTATGAATTCAAAAGAAGAGATTTACCTGAACAGTTTTAATCAATGTGGGATATCTTTGAAATGAAAATATGATTTACTTTTAAGGTTACTTATTCAGAGTCTGTTATGTCTTTTTCTTTGAAATGTGATAAAATAAATGGAAAGGGTCATTTATCCTGCCTTTGTATGTGTACTCTATGTGCCTCACGATAACCAAATAACTGATATGAGAGTTTCTTTGTATAGAAGAATTTCAACTAATATATGAAGACAAAAGATAGAATATTAAAATTTTTGAATGTCTAATGAATTGGCGAATCTAGGCAATAGTCGTCAATAGTTGACAATATCATAAAAAGAAAGAGGCAAGGCATTATGGGCCTTCCAGAGAAAGTACACACCACTGCCTATGAAATAGTCTTGCCATAAAATCAACATAGAGTAGGTCAAGCCCCTAGCTCCAGATATCCACTTAATAGATAAACAACAGAGAACACACACCACCTCAATGACCAGTCAGCAAAATCCAGATTGTAGAAAATTCTACCAGACAAGCCATTTAGTTTCTCCAAATAAATTGCAAGGAGAGGGGAAAAACTTACCAAAATAAAAAAACAGATGGAGGAGAAACTCAAAAAAATAAAATGAAACCATAAAGATATATCAATTACAATATATGGGCTTAAATGCATCCTGGCTTGAATAAACAAACTGAGAAAATAAGTTATACGACAATCAGAAAAGCTGAATACTTACTGGACAATTAATGATATTAAAGAATTATTGTAATATTTTGGATATGATAATAGTATTGAAGTCATTTTATTTTATTTTATTTTATTTTATTTTATTTTATTTTGAGACACAGTCTTCCTCTGTCACCCAGGCTGAAGTGCAGTGGCGTGACGTCGGCTCACTGCAATCTCTACCTCCAGGGTTCAAGTGATTCTCCTGCCTCAGCCTCCCGAGTAGTTGGGACTACAGGCGTGCACCACCACACCTGGCTAATTTTTGTATTTTTAGTAGAGACAGGGTTTCACCATGTTGGCTAGGCTGGTCTCAGACTCCTGACCTCAAGCAATCCGCCTGCCTCAACCTCATGAAGTGCTGGGATTATATGTATGAGCCACTGCGGCCGGCTGTGAAGTCATATATTTTTAAAATCCTGATATTTTAGAGAAATATACCCAAATATTCATGAAATAATAAAATATCTGGGATTTGCTCCAAAATATTTGGGGCAAAGAGGCAGTAGGAAAGGTACAGTTGAAACAAAATTGATAATTTTTTGGAAGCTCTGTGAAGGATTACATTATTATATCTACTTTTCAAATAAGTTCAAAATGTTCCATACAACATTTTTCTTAAAGCAGAACAAAATTGTGAAAATAGAAAACACATATAATATCTGGCTTCCAGAAAAGGTAATTTTAGAGAGAAAAGGATATTTACTATTAGTCATAGTCATAAGTGATTATATGAGAAGGAAAGAAAGAAAGGCTGAGAATTGAAGGTGTAAGCATCCAACTTAAGTTAGAAAAACACCAAAAGAATTCCTCCCACCTCCAAGTAGAAGAAAGTATACAGTTAAGTAAGAGCAAAAATAAATGATAATAAGAATCAAAAAAGCAAAAAGTTGGTTCTTTGGAAAGACTAATAAAATTGACAAACCTCTGGTAAAATTGTTCAATAAAAAAGAGAAGGAAGGTACAAATAAACAACATTAGGATGGAATAAAGGACATAACTATAGATAGAAGAAAAGATTTCAATAAAAGTAAGAGAATAATTTGATGTTAATGTATTTGAAAATTTGGATGTAACAATATACATCTTCAATAAAGGTAACAGACAAGCTGACACAGGAGAATAAAAAGTGTCAAATGTCCTGTAATTATTAACATGCATGAATTATTAATGTAGGGTTTTTGCACACAGAAAACATCAAGTTCACATAATTTTTGAGGTGACTTGCACCATACTTTTAAAAGTAACAGGTTATTTCAATTTCATAATAATTCTTCTAGGGAAAAGAGAGGAGAGACTATTGTCTGATTTACCTGCTTAAGCTAGTAGACTTCTGATACGAAACTAAGTGGGGTCAGTATGTGAAAGGAAATCCATTCACCCATCTCACTCATAAACCCAGATGCAAAAATTCTACACAAAACAAATACATCATGAACAAACTGAATTTATCCCAACAATGTGCAAGTGATTTAACATTGAAACTTTATTATTGAAATTATTCTCATTACAGCATATAAAATAGCCAATGCCTAATCATGCCTAAAGGAGAAAAAAAAACCTGTAAAACATGATTATAAGAATATTTCCTTTATTTTACAAAGACACCCTTATAAGGAGTCTCTACCAAAACCTACTGTGAACATTTTTCATGATGGCAAAATATTTAAAATATGTTTAAAATTAGAAACAGGACAAGGAAGCTAATTATTACAATTTCAACTCAACATTCAACTTTGATCTAACCAGCACTGTAAGACAAGATGAAGAAATGAAAGTTTAAAAGATTGAAATGGTAGAAAGAAAACCCTCATTTGCAGATGGTATAAATTCTATATATAGAAAACTCGACAGAATCTACAAATTGTTAGAACTAATAAGAACATCTACGTAGGAGGCTAGATATAAGATCAACTATTTTAAATGCCTTTTTATAACTTAGTAACACTAATTAGAAAGCCTAGTATTTATAAATGCTGCACCATTTCCAATAATAAGAAATGGAGCAAGTAGTTAAAAATATACTAGATCCAAGTAAACCGGAAAATATAGAATATTTATGGATAGAAAGAGTTCAATATTGTAAAGATACCAATTCTTTCTAAGATGATTTATAAATTCAAAGCAATCTCAATCAAAGCTCCAACAAAATTATTTGAGGAACCTAACAAGCTGATCCTAAATCTGTACAGAGTAGTCAAGAGACTCCTGGGAAAGAACGTGGGAAGAGTTCCCCTACCAGATATCAGGACTTACAATAAAATTATAGTAATTAAGACTATAGAAGAAATGATGAATGCCAGTGAATAAAGAGCTCAGATACAGCCCCTCATATCTACATGGAAACTAGATGTGGTATCACAGGTCAGTGGGAGAATGAAGAAAATATTCAGTAAATGGTGTTGGTCAATTAGTTTGCCACTAGGAAATTGAATTTCTATTTTTTAGGCCATGCACACACACACACAAAAATTGCAACCGGATTAATGAGTTAAATATAAAAGTCAAAACTCTGATGTTTGTGGGATAAAATATATACTAACTTTGGGAACCAGAAAGATCTGTTTTGAAATACAGAGAAGCACTAATCACGAAGATTAGAAAAAGATTTCTAAATTAGACCTCATTAAAATTAAAATTAAATTCTGTTTATTCAAATTATAAAGAAAGTGAAAATACAACCCACTGAGGGGTAAGGGAGGGAAGCTATTTGCAGCATATTTATTTAAAAACAAAAGAAGAGATAGAGAATAATTTGTATCTGAATTATAGAAGAATTTTTTTAAAAACCAATAATAAACCAAATAGTTAAATAGAAAAATAGGCAAAAGATAACAGCAATTACTTTACTTTTAAAAACCAGAAACATTGAATAAATACAGCAAACTGCTGTATTTATAAGAGATTATTTTATAATCTCTCATGAGATTATAAAATCTATCATTTTAATATATTAAAATGATAAAAAATATCATTTTATTTTATAACTGAAAAGTTAGGAAAAATAAAATTTGGCAAAACCTAGTGTTGGTGAGTTGTAACAATTCAAAAACATTTTGAAAAGTGGCATTATTTTATAAAGCTGAGTAGGCATGTACTTTATGACCCAGTTCTAATTCCAGGTATATGCCCTAGAAAAAAATGTATATATACCCTAGAGAAAACATATGATAGAGACAAAATTTACAAGAATATTCATAGCAGCCTTATTCATAAGGTCAGACAGATAGATAGATAGATAGATAGATAGATAGATAGATAGATAGATAGATAGATAGATGATAGATGGATAGTAGATGGATGGGTGAGCAGATAGAAAACCACATTTTCCTTAATACGAAAGCAAATAAATTTTTAAAATGATATATTCTCATGGTGGGAATATACTATACAGCAGTGAAATTGAATAAGCTAAAACTACGCATGTCAACATGCATAAATTTTAGAAATATAATGTTGAATGGCAAAAGCAAGTAGCAGAAGATAGCATGGAATGTGATGCCATTTATAAATCTCAAAAACAGCAAAAACTAAAAAAAAGTACTCTGTAGGTATTCTGTATGGACTTATATCAACGTAGAAAAACAAGAGAATAATGGACACAAAACTCAGAATTATTATTGCCTCTGGATGGGGGAGAGAGATGTTATGAGAATTCCATTTCTTGGTTTGGGTGGTGGGTTTCATGGGTGTTTTGTTTTACTGATGTGCTTCACAGCATGGATTTGTATTATATATATTCTTTTATGTGTGTTATACATATTTTAATTATTTCTATATTTTTATTTTTTGTATTTCAAATATTTTTTAAAAGCTGAAGGAGAAAGGATTACTTCAAAGAAAGTATGAGAGGTGATGGATGGAAAAAAGACTCTTCGTTTTATGCAATTTGGATTTTTTATCATTTTAATATATTAATTGGTTATTTGTATTATAAGAACAGGGAGAAGGAAAAGGAGGAGGAGGAGGAAGAGGAGGAGGAGAATGTAGAGACTTTTTAAGAGGCCATGTGTGATGAAATTAACTGAGCTGTCGTCAGCATGGAGAAAGGGTAAGCGTGAGCATAATTCCTGCAGGGAGCAGAAAGGTGGTGTAGAAGGACAGCTCTGTGTTGGCTTCAAGCAGCAAAGGATATTTTGGCCATTGTCCGCAGTAGAAGATAACAGAGGGGCCTTTAAACAGAGAGGGAGGAAAACACATTTTTTACTCTTCCCACTCCTTTACTCTTTCTTCTATCTATTTTTGCAACCAAGTGAAATAGACAAAAGCATGTGGAGAATTAGCGTATGACAAAGGTGGGATTTCCAAGCAGTGGGGAAAAGATGGTTAACTTTATATCATCCACAGGTTTGGCAGATGTGAGATTTCAGTACACAGCTGGAGTCTGGCCTTTCACCACCTGATGCTTTATACAGTCTTTCTTGCTACATTGGTAGATGCTTCTGGATTAATAAGTTTTGTGAACTCTAACAATTTGGATGAAAAGAGGTCCATGCTGGCAAAGACTTTAGTTTGTGTCATATTAAGTTAGTCTTCCTCTTAGAGTGGATTTCCAGATTAAAAGGGACCATTGCATTTCTTCTTTTTCAGTTTATAGTTTGTAGTTTGTAAATGATCATAAATGTCTAGAGTGTGAAAGGACTGTTTTCAGTTAAGTTTTTATATATAATGCGTAAAACAGAAAGCTAAATTTAGGTTTTCAATTTGGTTTCAAAAAGTAATGGAGGCTTATGAAAGAAACATATTATCCATCTGAATATATCCATACATGCAAATTCACTTCCAATACATGCCAGAACCTGTGGAAAATGCTGGGATAGGAATTAAAGTCAAGGGCACAGAGGATTATGTAATAAAATGTCAAAGTGCAGTGTTAGAGAAGGTAGGGGGCTTCCCTATGGCCAATAGCAGCATGTGTTAGTCCACTTTGTGCTGTTACAAAGGAATACCTAAGGCTGGATAATTTATAAAGAAAAAGGTTTATTTGGCCCATGGTTCTACAGACTGTACAAGAAGCATGGCACCAGTATCTGCTTCTGGTG
Organism: Mandrillus leucophaeus; assembly: GCF_000951045.1. Lineage (NCBI taxonomy): Eukaryota > Metazoa > Chordata > Mammalia > Primates > Cercopithecidae > Mandrillus > Mandrillus leucophaeus. Next base: position 860,769 of record NW_012105587.1, read on the forward strand.
AGGCCTCAGGAAGCTTCCAATTGTGGTGTGGAAAGGGAATCAGGAGCAGGCATGTCACATGGTGAGAGAGGGGGCAAGAGAAAGGGGAGGAGGAAGGTGCCAGCTCTTCTTAACAATCAGATCTCACAGTAACTCTTAGAGCGAGAATGCACTCATTACCATGGGGAGGGCACCAAGCCATCCAAGAGGGATCCGCCCCCATGACCCAAACACCTCCGACTAGGCCCCACCTCCAACATTGGGGATCACAGTTCAACATGAGATTTGGTTTGATATCCAAACTATATCATGGGGCAAACTGTTGGTGAATGGAGAGAAACATCAGGAAACAACTTCCCTGGTGGATGGTGCCTAACGGTCATGAATCTCAATCTACTGTGTAGACACCCACAGGATAAAGCTCCTGAATTACCACACATGGGTAATTTTGCTAAAGCTGAGTCTGTCTGTATGACAACAAACCACTGTGTACTGATAACAGTCAATGGTGCATTTATGGAGATTATAATCATAGCCTTTGGCACTGTTTCTTGAACATGAACACCTTCTGGATCTCAAGGAGAAAGACTAGATAGCATGACAAAAAAAGGAAAAAAAAAATAGAGTTAGCAGGGCCTGGGTTTGTCTTCTGAGTCTGCCACCTGACCATTTGGCTGCCTTAATTAAGAAGATTACTTCCATTTTCTTATCTACAAATGTGGAATGATAATGCTTATCTGGTTCAGTTGCTGTAAGGATTAAAGGGGGATGCTGGATTTATAACAGAACACTATTCTGAAACTGAACTGATGGTATTTCATCACAGGAAACCTCACTTTTATTTATCATCTCTTTTACCTTTGACACTAGCCCTGAGAGTGAGGCTTGCTGGCTCATGGAAGCCAAGCGAAAAACAGTATTTTGACTCCTAGAGTCAATGCTGAAAATCTGTAGCAGAAACAGTAGTTTTGAAAGCCAAAGTTTTTGCTCATAAAAGAAGTTGTATTTCTTTTTGTTTGTGTTAGAGTGAGAAAAGTGTTTTTGAGGAGCAAAAAGGCTGAGTCTGAACAACCCCGGGAAATAAAGTTTGTCCCATAAACATGAAGCTTGGAATGAATGCTAATGGAGGGAGAGCCGTTTTCTCTCCCCGAAGGATGTAAGTGTGAGCAGCTGGAGTTGTGGAAATAGAGTTGAGAGGGAGAAGAAAAGGAGTATTGTGGTTGGATGATGGGGAGGCTCTCTGCAATGCAATTCTGTGTCAAGCCCTGAGGAGGGGACATTGTAAAAACCTCAAATAGGTTTGGGGGTTCCAGGAGCAGCAAAGACATGAGCCTTGCTTCCCAGAGAAAGCCCAGGATAATGTGGATGCCATTGGGTACCGGTGGCAGCCAGGTTTATCTAAGCAGAGAGACTCTGCTATAGCCCCAACAAGTTATGGGTCAGCACCCACAGGAGTTCTGTGCCCCGAGTGGGCTGTAGACTGCGCGGGTCTTGCATCTATAATGACGGGACACCATCAACAAATGCAGAGTAAATTTCATGAGCTAGAAACCATGTAGCTCCTTGGCGTTCAACAGTATGTACACTGGACCTTATCAAAGAAGACTGAAGAAGTGGACACTAGCAAGGGACAGGAGATTAATATTGGTCTGTGTCTCTGCCCAGACAACGTGATGCCTATCGGCTTCTGGAATGTAGATGTCATTCTGTGGAGGAAGAAGCAGCAGAACCTTACGTTTAAATCCTGAATAAGGTACATTTACCTGGAAGTATGTAGATAAGCTTGTTCTGCTACAGTGCAAAATGAAAGTTTTGAGATGGAACTTAAGTCCTCATATAGTTACAGTTTTGCATACTTGATTGCAGGCCTTCCCCTAACATCTGTGGGCTGAGGAGGACCTGGAAAAGTCAAGGATCCAGGAGCTTTGAGATTGTGCAGATTAGTAGATGCTTACTAAGCAGTAATGAGTATTGTTGTTGACATTCTGAACTTCGGATCAATGGTTATCAATATTACAGCAACATGTATCAGAAAACCAGGATTAGACTTAAATAGAATAAAGCATGTGGAATATTTGACAAATACTTACCGTTGCTTGAGTTCAACACTATACCCTCTTCCATCACACACTGAAGATGATTGACGGATAAGCAGAATAAGAAGGCCTGTTGGTCAAATATATAAAACAATGGTTTCTTGTTTACTGTATCTGTGAATCACAGAAAATGCATCAGCAAAACCACAGTGCTATAAAATTAAAATTCATCTCAAAATAGAAGGAAATAATTAAGAAAACCTCAGATGATCTTCCTGCATTCAAGAATGTCTCTTGCTGAGTGGGTACTTGTCCTGATGCCGGACTCTGGTAGACTTATGCACACACTTTGTTTTCAACTTCCCTGATTAACCGATTTTAAAATCTTTGTAGCCAAAGCAATGATATTTGGAGCGTGAGATGAGTTGGGGGTCAATACATGTTTGTAAGTCTTAATAGACCACATGGAGTCCAAACATAGTGGGCAAAGATGGAATCTTTTAAGAAAACAAACTTATTCTATTAACTAGCATTCACATGATGGACAAAGGATTTTTAAAAACTTATGTGCACATAAAGCAAAATATCAGAAGAACAAGGGCTTGCACGTAAGAACCAAACTTCATTTCCAGTCAAAAAAAAATAAAATAAAAAGTTTTATAAGCTTTATTTGAACAAAAAACAAACTCTTTTCATGGCTTAAAAAAAATCAGCATTTCATCTGAATCAGATGACATTAACAGGTTTGTGCAAGAAGTAATGACCTTGATATTCATAAAAGAAATTACATAATCCTTGGGTTATTCATGTTCTTTTTTGAAGGTTAAAAAGATTTTTATCAAAATGTTGTTGTCTCAAATTTCTAAAATGCTTCAGATTTGCTGCTCTTCACTCCCACCCACTGTATACTTTGTTAAAGTGCTTCCTTTTCATCACCAATTCTACAGAATCTTCAGGTTGAATATGTTGGAGCAGTATGTAGGCATTCTATTACTGACTAGTAACTTTTTTTGTAGCTCCAATTGACTCAATCCATGAAAACAGATGAGAGGTGTGGCCAAAGAAAAGAAGTTAGGAGATAAAAGGAAAAACAAAGATCAAATTGGATATGACCATACTCAATTCTAAACCAGACATTCTTATTTCCCAATACACTTTTGTTTTAGAGGAAATAGCTAAGCCCGGAATGCCCGTTTTTCTACCAGGGCCATTCGTGCCCAACCGGCATCTTCCTGGACTGTTTATCTCCTAATTTCACTCCTTGCTGAAGTTCTTTCCAATTATCGGTGGAGATTTGACTGAATTTCATCATGCTGTTCCTTTTATGTAGTAAGTCAAATAACTACTTACTAAGTATTTAGTAAGTACTACTTCTATAAGAAAAAAGAAAAAGTGAATAAGTCACTAGCTAGCCCAGTTCTTATAGACAGAGAGAAAAGGCACAAATAACCAAAATTAGGCATAAGAATGGTGAATGGTGAATTATTTATGAGAAAATACTTTGAATAAATCCATGCTAAAATTTTTTAAAGAATTTTTTTCTCATTTGAACTGGGGAGTTGAAGGCTACGGTGAGCAGTGATTGCTCTACTCCACTCCAACCTGGGCAACAGAGTAAGATCCTGTCTCAATAATAATAGTAATAATAATAATAATTTTTCAACATATTAATTTCCTGGAAAATAGAAATGGACAAAAATGAGACTCAAACCTTAATAAACAGATCAATAAACATGGAAGTAACAGAAGATATTGTCAAAGAATTACCCCCACCCTCCCCATACACCTAAATGTGCTAGGTCTAGTTTGTGTCAGATTTGAATAATTTGAAAATAAAAGAATTGCTTATATCATGATAAGTTTATTAATACATGTTTTGCAGAAAAATACGATTATACAAAGAAGCTATTTTGGAAATGAAATGTTACAAATCTTTTCCCCAAGTGGGGAAAATGTGGAACAATCAATTGTCCTGCCTTCCAGGTCTATTCTGAGGTTCCTTTACACTTCTGAATTTCTCTATAGTAAACATTGAACTGTTCTTGTAGTAAATATCTTTAAAGCACATGCTACATGCTTTAACATAATGGTGCACAGATAATTAAAAAATAAGCTTCTGTTAACTTCTTGTTGCAGAAGTTTCTAGCAGAAAAATTTCTTTTATTTTTTATTTCTTTTATTTTTTATTTTATTTTTATTTTTTGTAGAGACAGGGTCTTGCTGTGTTGCCCAGGCTGGTCTCAAACTCCTGGGCTCAAGTGATTCTCTCCCCTTGCCCTCCCAGAGTGCTGGGATGACTGGTGTGAACCACCGTGCCTGGCTCAGCAGACAGATTTCGGACACTGTGTTTGATGATAAGAAATATGCTCTACAGCTGGGGAAATCTGCAATATTGTGTGTGTGTGTGGGTGCGGGTGTGTGCAGGGAAGTGAAAGTTGTCCCACTGTATAACCCAAGGGTAAATAATAATTCAGGGAGGAATATGAAATAGGTGCACTCCATGTTAAGAATGACCATAAAAAGCACACTTTGGGATTCTAAGTAGAAACTCTTTATAGCCCATCTAGCATCCAATAGACTTAAAAAAAAAAAAAAACAACAACAACACTATGCTTCATTTTAATATAGAGTGATTTGAATCCTCACTGTGGAAGGCAGAATAATGCCTTCACCCCCAAAGATGTCCGTGCCCTAATCTCTGAAACCTGTGGATATTTTATCATACATGGCAAAAGAGACTTTGCAGATGTGATTAAGTTAAAAATCTCGAGATGGAGAGATTATCCTGGATTCTCCAGCTTGGCCCCATCTAATCATATGAGTCCTTAAAATTGGAGCACTTTCCTTGGCTGTGGTCAAGGAGAGATGTGACAGTGGAAGAATGGTCAAAGAGATGCAATGTTGCTGTTTGAAGATGGAGGGAGGGGGCAACAAGTCAAAGGATACAGGCAGCCCCCAGAAGCAGGAAAAGGCAAGGAAATGATTCTCACCTGGCCTTTCCAGAAAGAATGCAGTCCTGCCAACGTTTTGGGTTAGCCCAGTGAGACCCGAGTCAGATTTCCAACCTATGGAACCATACGATATCTGTATTGTTTTAGCCACTAAATTTGTGGCAATTTGTTACAGTGACAATAGGAATCTAACACACTCACTTTTTAGTTTTTGTATGCTTTACAGTTTACAAATACGTTATCTCATATCTGTCTAGGTTTTTTTAAGAAAATAAATGGAAAGCTTTAAGCAGAAATGGGTTCAAAAGAGTAGAAAATTAGAAATGGACGATTTTCAGCATCCAATGGTTGACTGGTTAATCCTTGTGCAAAAAAAAAAAAAAAAAAAAAAACTGAAATTTCCGAATATGTCTGAGACGAAACAAAACAAACAAAAAACAAATACAAAGAACGTCAGTCTCTGATAAGTGGCTGCTCCCCAAAACTGTGAAAGGCAATTTTTCTCAGAATATTTTTAAAGCTTACAATGAACTCTTTTATAATGTTACATTGCATATTGTCAGGCCTCTTTATAGCCCTGTTTTAAACTAGACCAGTGGCCCATGTCCTATTTTCTTTCTTTTAATCCTTATATCCTCAAATAGAGCTTGTTTTCTCCTCTTCTTGGTAATTAACACTACCCAGTCTTCTCTGAAGGTGTTCTTCCCCCCAGTCTGACTGCCAGATAGCTAGTCTCCCCACATTTCCCTCTTCTTGTTCCCCTCTAAACACAAGCGCATGGTCTTATTTCATTTGCAGAGTTATTCTTTCTAACTGCTATAGTGAGACAAAGAGGGCATGAAAAAATAAGCCATGTGGGAAAGGTCTTCCAGCATGCGGCTCCTAACTGATTAAAATCATGACTGCTGAGAAGTAAAGCTGAGAAGAAACAAAACGAAAGGATGACCGACACACAAAGGATATGAAATTAAAATGTAATAATTGAGTCAAATAATAAGTAGCTGTGACGCTTGCACATGAATAGATGCTCTGTGTGTGTGCATATATAATAACTCCAGCCCCGGACTTCTCTTTCTCCGTGGTGGAATTGTGTTATTACACAATAGCAACACTGGAAGAAGCCATAGAGGTCATTTTGTTCAGCCCCCACATTTTGCCAAGGAAAGACCGAAAGACAGACAGACGGAGACTTGTCTGCCTTTTTACTTCTTTTTCTTTGCTTTTGAATCTTTTCCCATCAGCCACACATCAACCAGTGATCGAATGAGATTATTCAGTCTGGGGTCATTCTATTCCTTATTCTTATTGACCATTACAATCTCTCCCTTTAATTCCTTTCCTTCCTATCTCATCTTTAACACTATTAATCCATTTCTTTCATGATTTGCCTCTGCCTGATTTTTCTTTTATAGATAAACTGAGTCATCAGCAAGCATTTTGCTGGAAGTCAGCCTTGTTAAATGTCCAGTCTATTTAAGTGACTTTCTATTTTATCCTATCTGCTGGATCGCAGGTTTTTGTTGATCAAACTTTCTTATCATGTCAAGTGTTAATCTTCTTTTAGTGATAGAGAAATTGCCAAACGAAAGTACTTTGGAAAATGAATACATTGACCTGTCATTTCACAGTCCTCACACAACCAAAGTCCTACTTGCCCTATAGTAGGTACATTTCTAACTGAAAATGTGAAGGCCGTGTACAAAGACTCCTGAGTCACAAAAGTCTTGAAATTCCTCAAAAAGAATGTTTTGAAAACATGGCAGGCCTGGCTGTTTTACTATGGTGAAACGTATCACTATGGTGAAATATTACTGTAGTGGTTGCACTATAGGCAATCAACCCAAACTTGGTACAAAACATTATGGTAGATAATATTCATTTAGTGCTTACAGTGTGCTAAGTATTATTTTAAGCACACTACATAGATTATCTAATTTAATCATCTGAGTTAAGTGCAATTATTGTTCCTATTTCATGTATAGGAAAATGTGGGCACCAAGCGATTAGGCCACTTGCCCCAAACCCAGAGGGAATAAACAGTGGAGCCAGGATTTAGAGAGTTAGGTGGAGTCTAGTCTCCTAACCCCTCTGCCAAACCACGTCTGACATGGGGGTTAACATGAGTCAATCCACACCCACACCTTGTATGTGGAAAGAGTGTCTTTGAAGGCCACGCCCTATGGATAAGTGGAGACACCATGGTTTCAGGCTCCAATAAGCACATACAACAGTCTATATGGCACCTAAAGCAGGCAGGTACCTTCCTTGTCTTGTAGTAACCCAAAGGAAAATATTCTAATGCCCCGAAGCCTCCTGCCTGGCCCCACAATTCAGCAATGCTATCAGGAAGAG
>NW_012105587.1:868136-877443 GCF_000951045.1 Mandrillus leucophaeus
TTTTTACTTCTTTTTCTTTGCTTTTGAATCTTTTCCCATCAGCCACACATCAACCAGTGATCGAATGAGATTATTCAGTCTGGGGTCATTCTATTCCTTATTCTTATTGACCATTACAATCTCTCCCTTTAATTCCTTTCCTTCCTATCTCATCTTTAACACTATTAATCCATTTCTTTCATGATTTGCCTCTGCCTGATTTTTCTTTTATAGATAAACTGAGTCATCAGCAAGCATTTTGCTGGAAGTCAGCCTTGTTAAATGTCCAGTCTATTTAAGTGACTTTCTATTTTATCCTATCTGCTGGATCGCAGGTTTTTGTTGATCAAACTTTCTTATCATGTCAAGTGTTAATCTTCTTTTAGTGATAGAGAAATTGCCAAACGAAAGTACTTTGGAAAATGAATACATTGACCTGTCATTTCACAGTCCTCACACAACCAAAGTCCTACTTGCCCTATAGTAGGTACATTTCTAACTGAAAATGTGAAGGCCGTGTACAAAGACTCCTGAGTCACAAAAGTCTTGAAATTCCTCAAAAAGAATGTTTTGAAAACATGGCAGGCCTGGCTGTTTTACTATGGTGAAACGTATCACTATGGTGAAATATTACTGTAGTGGTTGCACTATAGGCAATCAACCCAAACTTGGTACAAAACATTATGGTAGATAATATTCATTTAGTGCTTACAGTGTGCTAAGTATTATTTTAAGCACACTACATAGATTATCTAATTTAATCATCTGAGTTAAGTGCAATTATTGTTCCTATTTCATGTATAGGAAAATGTGGGCACCAAGCGATTAGGCCACTTGCCCCAAACCCAGAGGGAATAAACAGTGGAGCCAGGATTTAGAGAGTTAGGTGGAGTCTAGTCTCCTAACCCCTCTGCCAAACCACGTCTGACATGGGGGTTAACATGAGTCAATCCACACCCACACCTTGTATGTGGAAAGAGTGTCTTTGAAGGCCACGCCCTATGGATAAGTGGAGACACCATGGTTTCAGGCTCCAATAAGCACATACAACAGTCTATATGGCACCTAAAGCAGGCAGGTACCTTCCTTGTCTTGTAGTAACCCAAAGGAAAATATTCTAATGCCCCGAAGCCTCCTGCCTGGCCCCACAATTCAGCAATGCTATCAGGAAGAGTAGCTCTTACACGGCCCTCACAACTTCAGATCCGCTTTAAGATAAACTGGCTAATGATTAGAAGTGCATCTCAGAACTATCGGCCTAATGTAGATGACACAGACTCCTGGATCAGGTCTTGCCTTTCCCTGACTTTTTTGAAGTCTAGAGTATCATTTTGCAATGGCTCAGAATTGGAACTGGACCACCTGCCTGAGGCTGCTGGGACTGCCCACACAGCTTGTAAAAACCATATGTAAACATGAAATGCAGCTGCAAAACAAACCTAGTTTTCCTCACAGGAAGTTATCCCCCTAAGGAATCAGGATTAGTGTGACAGGCTTGTGCAAACTGCTCGAACGAGGGCCATCTTCGGCCAAGTAGTCCACCGTGTCGGAGTGTTCGCTAATCAAAGTGAGGGTGGAAGTTTTCATCCATTTCTACACTTTTAAACACCTCTTTAGAAACGGTTTTCAACCCATTTCTCCAGCAACTGCCTGTCTTACTAGCACCCGATCCATATTTCCAACTGGGACTAAAGCAAAACATGTTTTCTTCCCTATGTTACTAATGGGCACCAGCATCCACCAAGTTACAGAAGCCAAAAGCCTTGGAATTAAACAAAGCCCTTTATACCTACTGTCAAATCCAATCCTCAATACACATCCTGTAGATCTTACTGAAATGGCTCTTGAATCTGTCTCCTGTCCTCCAGTTTCACTACTCTTATACCAGTTCAAGTGTTGATCCTGTGTACGCTGGACCACTCCAGTAACCTCTTTTTAATTTTCTTTTTTTTAAGAGAGAGAGTCTCACCCAGGCTGCAGTGCAGTAGCATGATCTTGGCTCACTGCAGCCTTGACTTCCTAGGTTCAAGTAATCCTCCCACCTTAGCCTGCTGAGTAGCTGGGACTACAGGTGCACACCACCATGCCTGGCTAATTTTTTTTTTTTTTTGGTAGAAATCAGATTTCACCATGTTGCCCAGGGCTGGTCTTGAACTCCTGGGATCAAGTGATCTGCCTGCCTTGGCCCCCAAAGTGCTAGGATTTCAGATGTGAGCCACCACGCTTGGCCAATAACCTCGTAATTATCTTCTACCTCCATATCTTCTGCATCCAGTTAATTTTCTTCTCTATCCTTGGCCATTTTTCTCAAATCAAAATGTAACCATGTCATTCCCATGCTTAATTACTTGGTGTGTCTCCCTGTGAACATAATCCAACAATTTTATGTAGCATATATCTTTTTTCACAATCTAGTTTTGACTTATATTTTGGCTCATCTCCCATCATTACTCTATGTCAGTTCTTTCCATACTCTCCCAGGGAAAATGCATCATTTCCATCATGAGGTTCTCATTTTACCATTTGCTTATAGCATTAATCACATTGTAGCATATCTTTTTGTGTGTCAGTCTTTCCCTTTTCTAAAGCATACACACATCGTGAAGGGAGGAACCCCATCTTGTTCAGCACCACATCCCCAGCTGCCAAGCATGGAATTTGACATTTTGAAAGTGCTCATTGAGGCTGGACGTGGTGGCTCATGCCTATAATCCCAACACTTTGGGAGGCCGAGGCAAGAGGATCACTTGAGCCCAGGAGTTTCTGAGACCAACCTGGGCAATATAGCAAGACCTCATCCCTATTTTTTTTAAAAATAGAAAGTACTCAGTGAATATTTGCTCAATAAGTGAATAAAGGCAGTGTCACCTAATTTTATGTTGGACATTACAAAAAATGTTTATATGTATAAGCAATAAATCAATATATGTGTAGTGCATGTATATATATGGTGTGTATATACATACACACACACACACACACAACGCATATATTAGTTAATCAATAATTGAGTATTTACTAGGCAGTAGGAGGTCAAAAAGTAAACGGAGTCAGAAACCTGGTTTAAAATCCTAGCATTGAGGCATATTAGCTAAGTGATCACAGGTCAGTTAAACTCTTAGTATATTTTTTCATTTTAAAAATGTGGATAATAATACAACTCATGGCATGCGGGTGACAAATAAAGGCAAGATGAGGCAATTTGCCTTAGTGACAAAGTTGGTTTTTAACAAATGACAGTGTGGCAGAGCAACTCCTGTGGCATAACTCGAACAATCTGCAGCCTTTGCAGTCCTTTCTAATCCTAAACTTGTGGTTTTACTAAATTGGGCACTCTCTAACCAGACCGTGAAGAGGAAAAGAAGCTCATTTGTAAGTTAAATTGGACAACAAGATTCAAACTGCTAAAATTAACTAGATTCGCATTTTCTGACACACGGTTCCAGGGTAAAAACCTGTCAGAGATTCAAGTATTTCCATTGGGGTGACAGTGTTTTATGATGGACCTGATAAGTAGGGAATCATGTGGAGCAGATCCCCATATTTTCTGTGCAAGAAGCAGTAAAGTGTTTGAGATTTTGGGTTCTGGAGCCAGACTGCTGGCTTCAAGCTGGATAACCATGGGTAAATTTCTTAAATGCCGTCTCAATTTCATCATCCGTAAAACGGGGCTAAAAGGAACACCTAATTAATAAAGTTGTTGTGAAGACAAAACAAATAGTATATTAAGTAAATGCCTAGTGTATAACAAGTGCTCAATAAATATTTCTGAATTGAGTGGCTATATAATTTATCATCACATTGGGACAGCTTTGAGAGTAAAAAGGTGTGTTTTTAAGAATGATGGCAACAACTTAGGATTAAACTGGAATTCTCCTGGTCAAACCAAGATGCACAGTCACACTGGCTGCGACGATGTGGTTAATATGATGATGATGTTGTCATGCAGTGCAAGCTGGAGGTACTTCCCTTTTAACCTTTAGCATGTCCAACTGACACACCAGCTCCAGCTGAAGTTCAGGATTCACACACATCTTCCTTGTCTCCGTTATTCCCAACCAAGAATCATCAACCATTAGCTGCTACATCAAGCCAAAGGCAAACACAAAACATGCTTTTTTCCTCCTGAGACCCAAGCAGGAAAGAGGAGGTTTATTACTGTATTAAATCAACTACTTCATTTTATTTGGGGAGTCCAGTTTGATAAATCACAATATTGTGGCTGAGACCTGCTGACCAGCACAAATTTGCCTGTTAACTCACAATTCATATGTATTATCTAAATTTCTGAACTTTATTTTTTGTAGAAATGGGGTCTTGCTATGTTGCTCAGGCTGGCCTTGAATTCCTGGCCTCAGGCAATCCTTCCTGTTTGGCCTTCCAAAGTACAGAGATTACAGTTGTGAGCTACTGTGCCTGGCCTTACTGATCTTTAATAGCTTTGGGTATGGCCTTGGGTCCTTCTTTTTTCCTCTTTTCCTTTCTTTTTATTAAATTATGGGCAGAAACCCAAATACAGAGGGAAATTCCCAGACACAGGCTGAAACTTGCTTAACCAATTTTATCCAACTTACAATGTCAGATAATCACTTCAAGAAAGTCAGTAGCTATTAGTCTTACATTACTTAGTAAGCACCTAACTATATATCCGATATTTTGCTAGGAAATACTCAAAACATGATCTCACAAGAAGTTTTCAGTCTGGTCCAAAACACAAAAGGAACATTTGTGAAACAGCAATGATATGGGATTATATATAACAGAGACAGAACTGTCATGCAAATAAGCTCAGCAAGAAAAGAAAATCAGTCAGGGCTAAAGCTCTCAGGGGAAGACTTGTCACAGGAGTAGGTTTTGAGCTGGGCCTTAAGCATGTTTCAATCTTAGTAGATGGGAAAAAGATAGGATAACCTACTAAGTGAGGAGGTGAGTGCAAGATAAGACAGGGCTGGGAGTTAGAACTGAGAAGAAAAACTGGCATTGCACAATTAAAGAAACCTCTCTTGGCCGGGGCCTGTGGCTCATGCCTGTAATCCCAGCACTTTGCAAGGCCTAGGCGGGCAGATCACCTGAGGTTGGGAGTTTGAGACCATTCTGACCAACATGGTGAAACCCCGTCTCTACCAAAAATATAAAAATTAGCCGGGTGTGGTGGTGCATGCCTGTAGTCCCAGCTACTCTTGAAGCTGAGGTGGGAGAATCGCTTGAACCCAGGAGGCAGAGGTTGCAGTAAGCTGAGATCGCGCCACCACACTCGAGCCTGGGCGACAGAGTGAAACTCCATCGAAAAGAAAAGAAAAGAAAAGAAAAAAGAAAAGAAGAGAAAAGAGGGAAGGGAAGGGGGAAAGAAAGAAAGAAGGAAAGAAAGAGAGAAAGAAATATCTCTTTTAGTCAGAGACATCCAGCAACTAAAGGGACCGGGCAATAAGGAAATAGCCTCAATTTTGAGGCTCTATTGTAGGTTTATCTAATACCTAGCAGATCCACTATTCTAACTGTACAGGATTTCAGACTTTTAAAAAGGCAACAACATGAGTTGAGATTGTTGTAATCATTTCTTTATTAGCCTTTTCTCTGTTCAGGAAGGGCCATGGGGAGAAATGCTTCTCAAAAGTAATCATGAATTCTATCGATAAGGTGACATCAAAGCACAAGTCAAATAAGATCATCCATTTTGAAACGTGGCTTTCAGGCTTGATGTCCTTAAAATATAACAGTATAAAAATTGCAAATATATTGGCTTCCCAATGGGGAAGAAAAGTTTTCTTAGAAGAACAGCTTTCAAGCCTGGCAAATAAGTAAGTTTCTGCAATGCCCTCCCCTGGCGGTCATAAACATTTACTACTTGGCATCCCAATTCAACCACGTATTATTGCTTAATTAAAAGTGCTTCTTTTAATAGATCAATAGACTTGCTTTCAGGAGCTGCCATAATAACACCTATACTTTTTTATTCAAAGTGGTAAGAGGTAGTCAGGAGAGATGACATACATAGGCTTAAAAAAATTTGAGCTGAAATGTGCGTGATATGACATGCCATTTTGTGTCCGGGTGCACGTAATGCAAATCACAGCTCTTTGAAACAGAAAAATCTGAGCCAATTCAAACTAATGACCTGGCTCTTGTTTCTGAAGTGGGTGGGGGTTTACATTAAACCTTTTTAATGCTGCTCCTAAACACAGCGAACCCCTGAGTTTTTGACCTTCCTGAACTGCAGCCAAAGGGCTTGGCAAAGGCCAACCAAAGTGTATTAGAAAGTAGCACAAAAAGAGGAATAAGATTGCATGTTCTTTTATATTCTCTGAAAACCTCAGTCCCATTCTTTCTTCTTTCAGATATTCTGCTCTTCTCTTTCCTGGAAAATTTGTTGCAAAACAGCAGTTCTTCGCCATTTATGGGGACACAAACCCCTTTGAAATCCGATCCAAACCATGGACTCACTCTCAGAAACATGAGCATACACTCAAAACCTTGCAGAAAATTTCAGAAGGTCCACAAAGCCTTTGAAACTCATGTAGACCCCCAATTAAGAACCTCCAAATGTTCTCCAGTGACACTAAACAAGAAAAAATAAGACAGGTATTTAAAGTGACTTTAGAAATATATTGAATCTGAGGGGCATTTTGTTTGTGATCCTCAGCTTAAACAGAATAGTGGGTTCATAACTACCTAGTTCAGGCGTGTCCAATCTTTTAGCTTCCCTTGGCCACACTGGAAGAAGAATTGTCTTTGGCCACACATAAAATACACTAATACTAATGATAGCTGATGAGCTAAAAAAAAAAAAATTGCAAAAACATCTCATAATGTTTAAGAAAGCTTATGAATTTGTGTTGGGCCACCGTGAAAACCGTACTGAGCTCTATGCGGCCTCTGGGCTGTGGGTTGGACAAGCTTGATCTAGCTGGTCAGTATGCATTGCTTCTCCTCCAAGTTTTATGCTGACTCTGGAGGAAGTCACAGGTATTTGAGAAATTCTTATCCTCATGTTTGGGCAGTCGCCACAACAAAATCTGTTCTGATGCATGCCTATAATTGCCTTGCCCCTGATAGCCACAGTGGGTTGTAAAGAAAAGAAAGAGCATGTGCTTCTAGATAGGCCTCTGCTTGCTCAATGAAAGCAGATTTTTTTGGAGGAAGTTTTAGAGGTTGCTTTTTGTTGTTGTTGTTGTTGTTGTTAATCTTTCAGTTTTAATGTAACCTTTTCTGGTTGACTCATAAACCCAAAGTGAAATTCAGGTACATAATCTCAACATCTGGCATTGTTTTGGCTTCTCAAGGTATAAAAGCCAGTGGCCCCTTCACCTTATACATATGCTGTGTGCAGCAAAACTCTTTGCTTCATGGGAAAAATGGGCTGACAGGGATTTCTTACCTGTCAGAGGCACAATCTTGTGTGTCCTAATCACTTCATGAAATGAGCTTTCTTCTGTGACTCTACTTGAGCAAAGCAGCCCTGGCCATTCAGTAAAACAAACTGTACTAGAGGAAAACCAGCCTCACTCATGGACACGACAGCATGATAAGGTGCAGAGCAATGTCCCGTCCACCAGCTTCACGGGCCTGTGTGTTACTCCCCGTTCATCCCAGGCCCCCATTCTAAGAACAAGTGGAAATAACTGACGGATCTACACACTGGGTGCTTTAGTGCATACACTCAATGTTTACATGTCCCTGTAAGGTAGATGGTAGTATTCTGCCTAGTGTACAGATGAGAACATTGAGGTTTGGAGAAGTTAAGTAAGTTTCCTGAGGTTCCACATCAGTAAGTGAGGTTGTATGAATCAGAGCATAGGCAGCCATTACTGCACTGCATTCCCATGGCCTGCTGCCTGGTCCCGGCTGAGACTTCATCACAGAAGCTGAAAAACTTACAGTGGTTCACGTGGAAGGTCAGCCAAGTGCTGAGTGAGTCTTCTCTTCTAGCCAATGAAGAACCACCATTAGAAGGAGTGGGGTAGGCCAAGCGCAGTGGCTCATGCTTGTAATCCCAGCACTTTGGGAGGCCAAGGTGGGCAGATCATTTGAGGCCAGGAATTCGAGACCAGCCTGGCCAACACAGGGAAACCCTGTCTCTACCAAAAAATACAAAAATTAGCCAGGAGTGGTGGCACGCACTTGTAGTCCTAGCTACTTGGGAGGCTGAGACAGGAGAATTGCTTGAACCCGGAAGGCAGAGGTTGTAGTGAGCCAAAATCGTGCCACTGCACTCCAGCCTGGGTGACAGAGAGAGACTCTGTCTCAAAAAAAGTAAGGGAGGTGGAGTGGAGGTGGGATAATCTTTATGGATTTATATCAGTTTCTAATTCCATTTGGTAGAAGACAAAAGTAGAATTCCCAGTTCATCGTTGTGTTTTGGGTGGCCTGTGGACCACTTTAATTTACTATTTCTGCTCTTCACAGGGAATACATTTTAAGTTCTAGCAAATAAATAAATCATATTCCCATTGATTAAGCTGGTTTGAACTAAGAATACATAATCTCAATACTTTTTCTTCCCTGAAACGAGTAGAAAACACTCCAAAACAGCCCAGAGTAAGTTGCTCAAACAGAACCAAAAAGTAAAGGTTAAAATACAAGGAAAATGGGATTAGATGAAATTCATCGCTATTTTATGTGAGCCCCCCCAATCCAATTATTTTTCTTTATTCCTTTCTAAAAATATGTGGATGCTCACTTTCACAGAGCACCCACTCTGATGGTTTCTGTAACTTTCTTTGTACATAACTATCGTGTCCACACCCAAAAATAAATAAATAAATAAATAGTTTTAAAATAAATAATAAACTTAATGCATGTACAGTAAGTTTTTATCCTCATGGCACTGCCACTAACTTCTCTAGTGCCTGCTTCCTTCAGAGCTACTCTGTGGGAGAACAGTTTTACAGAAGTGTGGGGCACAATCCTAATTTACCTGGAAGTTGAAGAGAAATCAGATACTGGGACAAAAGAGCTTTTCAACAAAGTGGAAAACTGTGTAAAGGTACATTGCTATCTATGTGCGTGAGTGTGTGTGTGCACCTGAGTGTATTTACAGTGGCTTAATAGACAGTGGTTATTATATGGAATGACTATTTGTTGTTTTACATAGATCATTCCATAAAGTAAATCAAGTCAAATTAAATATTCAGGGAGGATGTAATTTTAAAAACCACATCTGTAAAACCATATTTTAGACTGGTCGTGGTGACTCAGGCCTGTATTCCTAACACTTTGGGAGGCTGAGACGGGAGGATAGCTTGAGCCAAAGAGTTTGAGGCTGCAGTGAGCTATGATCATACCACTGCACTCCAGCCCAGGCAACAGAGAGAGATCCTGTTTCCTAAAA
>NW_012105587.1:878198-888641 GCF_000951045.1 Mandrillus leucophaeus
CACACACACACACACACACACGCATATATACAGCACTTATCCTTGAGACTTACCCTTGGGTTATATTCCCGCATATTGAATAAATAAACAGCTCAAGAAATCTGTCAAAGAGGTGCCCAATATATGTTTTTATGCTTTTAGATATCAACCATTCCGTGTTCTGATTTTTACAATCATCAGCAGGCCAAATGTGACATCACCCTTTACAAAATGTGATGCTTCATAAGGTCTTGGTACCTAGTGACTTTTTTAGAGCCAAAGAGCCCCTTCAAGGGAGTGTGTTGCTTTTTTAGGTGTGCCTGACAAGAGGACTGCTTGAATTGAATGGCCAGCAACACACGCACATGCACACGTGCCACACACACACATACGTATGACCATAGGCACCCTCAGTATTGTTGATGCCAGACAATGTCATTAAAATTTCATCTCAGTAGCCAGTTGTGACCTCGGTGTTTCCAAGAAGAAAAGGAAAAAATGGCTGATACAAAAGGGAGTTAAACTAACCTTAGTGAAAAACTAAACTGGCGAGTTTATCTAATAATTGCCCGGGTTCAGCATTTTTCTGCGATAAATGAGTAAACTTTAAATGTATCTCTGAGATGCACTATCACAGGCATTGCCATGGGCAAGTTTTATCCGATGATGAAACAGCAAGGCCTAGTGAGATAAAGATGATAGAAGGGGGACTATCAGGTGGCAGCCGGGTAATTACAACTCTCTATTTGGGCTTTGCAGTGATGCTGCATGTGATAAGTGGAGAATAATGAAGAAAAAGGAGTAGTGATAATGCAGGAGCTAAATGGTAGAAAATAGCCTATCATAGCCCACAGCCCTCTGAGCGCCTATGGGGACTTTGAACTATCTTCTTCAGTTTTCATCCGCAGAAAAAAACTCTCTCTCTCTTTCTTCTTCCTTTGCTAAATTTATGTCTGGTGGGACAAAAGGAAACACTGAAAGGAAATCAAGGGTATGTGAAGAGAATATGACCTTTGCAAATAACTCTGAAGGTCACTATGTAATTATTCGAAAATAAAAGTATCCTGTAATCTTGCCCATATTCACCAAAGATGCAAGAGCATTTTTCAAATGTGATTCGGTACAATTTTGTTGGGGATCATGACTTATAAAGGTCAAGTAAAGTATTTCTAATTATAGCCTGTCAAGTAGAGCTTCAGAAGAACACTCAGGCCATTTGTTACTATTGAGTCGAACTTTGATTAAGGTAAAGACAGGCCAAGACACAATCCATTATATGGAAGGAAAGAGATGCTTCTGGCTGACGGTTTAGGTGCAGAGTTTTAAACCAAAATAACCTGTGTAGAAGCTCAGGTCTTTTAACCCTGGCGCTTTTGCCAACTAAAGCAGTGTAAGTCTCATCTTTCACAGGGGCCTGAGTTTGGGTTGTGTTCATTTTGTTTTACTTGGAGCCATCTGGAACCTCACGCTGATGATGGATGCAATCAAGAGGGGGAAAGGGTGTGTATGTATAGGTACATGTATGTGTGCATGTTTGTGCACATGTAATGGCAAAAGCCATTTAAACATTTTTTAATTGTGGTAAAATACACATAACATGAACTTTACCATCTTAAGTGTACAGTTCGGTAGCGTTAAGGATATTTGCACTGTTGTACAGTCAATCTCCAGAATTCTTTTCATCTTACCCAACAGAACCTGCATAGCCATTAAACGATAACTCACCATTCTCCCTTCCCCCAACCCCTGGCAACCACCGTTCTACTTTCTGTCTTTATAAATTTGACTACCCTAGGTACCTCAAATGAGTGTTTCACGTTTCACGTAACATACTGTCCTCAAGCTGCATCCATGATGTGGCACGAGTCAGACCTTAGCTGGGGAATTCTTCCAGGAAAAACAGAGTTTACTGGTGTAGGAGCTGAAGGCTGTTTCTACCACAGGGCCCACCCTGGTTGGAATGAACAGACCTAAGATGTAGATTTAAATAGCTCCTGTGCTAAAGGTGCCTTGAAACTTAAGGCATTCAGGGTAAAATAGTGGAGTCGGTCATCTAAACCATTTTTTGATTGTGAGATAATTCACATACTATAAAATTCACCTTTTGAGAGTAGACATTTCTGTAGTTTTAGTTCATTCACAGTGTTGTGCAACCAGAGCCACTATTTAATTGCAGAACATTTTTATCACACTGCAAAGGAAACTTCATACCCATTTAGCAGTCACTCCTCATCCTGCCCCATACCCAGACACCCCATATCCCGGCAAGTCGCTAATCTACTTTCTATGTCTATGGATTTGCCTACTGTAGACAATTTATATGAATGAAATTATACAATATGTGGCCTTTTGTGTAGCATAGCGTTTTCAAGGTCCATCCATGTTGTAGTGTGTATCTGTACTTCATTCCTTTTCATGGCTGAATTATGATTCATTGTATGGATATACCACATTTTGTTTTTCTGCTCATCAGTTGATGGGAATTTTGGTTATCTTCACTTTCTGGCTATTATAAATAATGCTTCTAGGTACATTTATATACCAGTCCCTTTGTGAATATTTGGATACAAGTCCCTTTGTGCATATATGTTTCAATTCGTTGGGTGTATACCTGGAAGTCGACTTGCTGGCAACTCTGTGTTTAACTAGAAGTAGAGTAGCATGGCAGCTCTATGTTTCACTTTTTGAGGAACTGCCAAACTGTTTTTTACAGCTGCTGCACCATTTTGCATCTCCAACAGGAATGTATGAGAGTTCTGGTTTCTCCACATGCTCACAAAGACTTGTTGGTGTTTAGGGATTGTCCTTTTTCTGATAGTCATGCTAATGGGTATGTAGGGCTATCTCATTGTAGTTTGATTTGCATTCCTTGGATTGCTAATGATGTCGACCGTTTTTTCATGTGCATTATAGAGAAATGTATATTCAAGTCCTTTGCCCATTTTTAAACTGTGTTGTCTTTTTATTGTTCAGTTGTAAGAGTTCTTTATGTATTCTGAATACTAGGCCCTTATCAGATATGTGATTGCAAATATTTCCTCCCATTTGGTAGACTGACTTTTAACTTTCTTGATTTTGTCTTTTGATGCACAAGAGTTCATTGTGATAAAATACCATTTATCTGTTTTTCCTTGGTTGCTGTGCTCTAAGCATCATATCTTAACCAAGATCACAAAGATTTATACCTATGTTTTCTACTAAGAGTTTTTTACATGTTACACCTGTATTTTGTTTCTGAGAGTTTTATAGCTTTTCAAATTCCTTTTTAAAAGAGTACAATAAAATTTTTTTTAACTTGGCTCCAAATGACAATATCTAAAACTTAGATTTGACATTGAAATCCACAGACAGAAATTCCCATAGCTAAAAGTATACATTAGCAAAAAATTCTGCTGTTGCGGCAGCTATAAACTGGGCTCCTGAGGTACAGTGGGAACTAAGCCATCATCCCTGCTTTGAAGAAACCCGCAATACTATGAGAGAGAAGATTTCTGAACAAATACAGTATATATAAAAGTAATAAATACTTTATCTTCTCTTAACCTGACCATCTGTTAAGACAGATATTAAGGATAGGGACGTAGCCTTAGACATGAAGTCATTTCTCCAAAGTCACATAGCTTGATGGAATTTGAATCAAGATCTAGTTGTGTGGCTGATGATATCATTGTCACTGTTCTTTGACTCCTCTGCGTCACTCTGATCCAAGGCACCATCATCTTTTTTCTGAGAGCCTCGTGCTAGCCTCTTAGCCTTTTTCTGCTCTTGGCCACTAAAATCCATTTGCCTTTCATTAGCCAGAGTGATCATCCCAAAACACACATCAGTTCACCCTTCTCCCTCCTTAAAACTCTCCCATGACTTCCCATCAGAACTAGAATAAAACCCAACTCTCAGCATGGCTTGTAAGCCCCTTCATGACCTGGTTTCTGGCTACTCCTCTGACCCCAGCCTAGACCACTCACTTCTGTGCTCTTTTGTAGTCCAGGCCTCAATACAAGCAGCACCTTCTCAGAGAGGCTGTCTCTGAACACACAGTGGAAGGCACCTCTTTCCTCCTCCTGATTCTCCCTCACATCATTCCAATATCTGTTTCACAGCACACTTGCCACTGTCTCAAATAAGTTTTAAATGTATTTACTGGTTTACTGTCTGTCTTCTCCTACTGAGTTATAAACTCTATAAGAGCAAGGACTTTGTTTCTGTCATCCATTGCTAGCCCATCCATTCCTGTCTGACACATAGTAGGTGATTAATAAATATTTGTTGAATTAATTAACAATAACGTGCACAGTGCTTAGGAGCAGGGAACAACTTCCTGGTGGGGCAAAGAAGCAGAAAAGCAGTAAAAGGGAAGACGTGAGATGTTGAAAGTCTTTAGAGAGAAGATAATTCAAGCATTTTAAATGGAAGAATCAAGCTCTGAGAGCCCTGCAAAGAGAAGTGAGATGAGGATATTCCAGAATGATGGAGCAGCACGTGTGATGTCATAGCTTTGTGAAACACTAGCATAATCTTCATACGATTTTACATATTTTTGCCCTCCATAGCTTAAAAGTACTTCAGTATATTTCATTTTATCATTCTATTCTGTATCATCTTTATTTCTATTTTGCAGATGAGAAAATTAGGCTTCCAAGCCCTTCATATATACATTACAGAAAGCAGCCAAGAATGCAAATTTTATGATTGGATCTTTGTGAAAAAAAAAGTTTTGGCCACACAGGTGGCTCACGCCTGTAATCCCAAGACTTTGAGAGGCAAAGGCAGGATTGCTTGAAGCCAGGAGTTCGAGACCAGCCTAGGCAACATAGTGAGACCCTTTATCTACAAAGAAATGCAAAATAAATTTTAAAATTAGCTGGGCATGGTGGTGTGTGCCTATAGGCCCGGCTACTTGAGAGGCTGAGGCAGGAGAATCGCTTGAGCCCAGGAGTTTGAGGCTCCAGTGAGCTATGATTGTGCCACTGCACTCTAGCCTGGGCAACAAAAAGTTTTCACAAAATCAATGATTACTAAAAAGAAAATGATGTGTACCATTCTAGCTGGAGAAACACTACCTGCTAAAACAAACTCCGAAAGTTCAGTGTCTTCACGCAACCCAAGTTTATTTCCCATTCAAATGTCGGCCAAGATGAGCATTCCTGGTGTCGTTCCTCTATGCAGTGATTCAAGAACTTAGCCTTATGCCATCTGTGGATCTCCCGCACCCTAGGGCCTTGTCACTGTCAATCCAGCTAAAGAAAGGGGCAAGAGAGTAAATAAGGAACAACATCTTAAAATCTTTGACTAGAAAGAGCCACATATCATGTCCACTCACCTGTGAGAAATAGTCACTAGTCCACCCCACACGATTGTGAGAAATTAGTGGAAAGAATTAGAAAACAATAGCAGAGGGCTAGGACAGGAATTAGTCATCATTCCGTTGATTCTTCATCTTTGCCTTCCTAAAGCTTGTGTCATCTTCTAAATCCATTAGATATTTTAAGAAAATGAATCTCTGCCTCCAAAACTTAAATGAAAATCTCCCTTGGCCTTCATATTGTTTTCAAAACTCATTTTTCTTCCTTTGCCATATCTCTGGATATCTTCCTGAGGAAATAAACTTTCCCACATGTCACAGTCATCCACCACTCCTTCACTGGTACTTTGCCAAAGTTCTCTTTTTTAAATACATTTTAGACAGAAACAAGTTTTTCCCAGAAGCCCACATTCTGCCCTCAAGATACTCAGGTGCAAACCTATTTGATACCAGGGGAAGGTACAGACTTCAGAGCACAAATAATTA
The DNA here is from genome assembly GCF_000951045.1 of Mandrillus leucophaeus. Taxonomy (NCBI): domain Eukaryota; kingdom Metazoa; phylum Chordata; class Mammalia; order Primates; family Cercopithecidae; genus Mandrillus; species Mandrillus leucophaeus. The sequence goes on from NW_012105587.1 coordinate 883,966, forward strand.
ATTCTTTGGCACTTTTATAAAAATTTTATTATGTTTTAAGAAGCAACCAAAAGCTAAAACCATATTTGACTAAAGAGAAAGTTATTTAACTTTTCCTACTCCTTCATTTTCACATCTTTCATTACTCGGTTCACCTGCTCTGAGAACCTCTTCCTACTCCTTCTTGCTTCCTGCTGCGTCCTCACCCAGGCATTCCTGCAGCACGGTCTGGTGGCTTCTCCCCTGAGTTCCATGAGAGTGCTATGCGTATTTCCATCACAGTACTTATTATAATTTTTTTTTTTTTTTTTAAGAGAGAGAGTTTCACTCTGTCACCCAGGCTGGAGTAGAGTGGTGCAATCTTGGCTCACTGCAACCTCCACCTCCCAGATTCAAGCGATTCTCTTGCCTCAGCCTCCCAAGTAGCTCATATTACAGAGGCCTTCTACAACACCTGACTAATTTTTGTATTTTTAGCAGAGACGGGATTTCACCATGTTAGCCAGGCTGGTCTTGAACTCCTGATCTTAAATGTTCCACCAGCTTTGGTCTCCCAAAGTGCTGGGATTACAGGCATGAACCACCGTGCCTGGCCAACCTATTACGTTTTTAAATAGTTAGCCAATTAATAGTGAAGTTCTTAATATTCTTTATGAGAAATAACAATTGATGTTGATAATAATCATAGATAACATTTACATACAACTTATTATGTGCCAGACACTGTTCTAACTACCTTATATATATCTCTCTCTCAAATAATTCAATTCTTACAACAATCATATGGGGTAATTACTGTTTTTATCCCCTTTTTCCAGATGAGGAAACCATGATACAAAAAGTTCAGTTGATTGCCTAAGTCATGTGGCTAAGAAGTGGGGCCAGGGTTTGAACTCAGTCTGTCGATGCTGTTAACATCTGTGGAACTTGTGTTTTGAAAAGACTCTATAACTATTAGATGTGAAAGAAAGTCATTAAGATTGCTGCATATAGGACAGTTTTCTTTATTTCAAATCACACAGAGTCAATGATAGAGCTGAAACTTGCAACCTGTATCTCCCATTGCCCTTTGCACGGCCTGCTGTGGGATTCACATGCAGGACAAGCATGCAAGGTGCAGAAGCTGCCACCCAGCATGGGTAGTGAAATGTTTCCAGTGCCTGAATTTCTATATTGACCTAGAGAAAATTTGGATATTGATTCTGTTTCTTTTCTTTCCTTAATTCGAGGTTGTTGGTATTATCTCTTAGTTATCAAGGTAAATCTTAGAGGCACTAGAGCAATATCTACTTAACATTAAATACTAATCTTTTCAGTGGGAAAAAAAAGTCAAGTGGTCTCTGTTTCTCGATAGTGTTGCCTACAGGTGTCTTCCTTTTCTCTCTTTCACCATCTTCACTGCAGAGGGAGAGGAAATAAAGCATGAAGATATTTATCACATAATCACCTCAAATCAACATCTAAAAAGACAGAGTTTATCACCTTCTCTGAAAAAAAGACAAGTGCCTTTTCATGTAGTCCCCATTTCAGTGGGTGGTACCATCATCTACAGGGGCTAATGGAAGCCAGAAATCTGGTAGTTACCATAGATCCTTTCTTACACCATCTGTAACCAATTAATCACCAACCCATGTTGATTTTTCTCCCCCAAAGATCTATCTTTCTATCTTTCTCCATCCTCACCCTCTTTAAACATCCTTCAGTCTACAGTAGAAATGATCTTTCTCAAGTGGTGTACTCTAAGTCACTAGTTGAAATAATTTAATGATTTTTATTACCTTCAGGATAAAATTCAAGCTCCTTGGCATGGCATCCAAGGCTCTTGTGTTCTGGCCCATATCCCTTGACCAGTCTAATTTCCTAACACTTCTCCTAAGTCTCATTACTCTCCAGCCACAAAAAATATATCATAAAACTTATTCTTCTTCCCCTAGCTGACTTTTGCACATCTTTCATTACTCAGTACACCTACTCTGAGAACCTCTTCCTACTCCTTCTCGCTTCCTGCTGCGTCCTCACCCAGGCATTCCTGCTCCACAGTCTGGTGGCTTCTCCCCTGAGTTCCATGAGAGTGCTATGCGTATTTCCATCACAATACTTATTATAAGGTATTCTAGTTGTCGACTTACTTGTCTTCTTTCCAATGAGGCTGGGCACTATTGAGGGTGGGCATTACATTTTTCCATGTTTTTGTATTTTTATATTATTTATCAGTCTATAGAATGACAAATAGTTTTCTAGCCAATTAATAGTGCAGTTCTTAATAGTCCTTATAAGAAATAACAATTGATGTTGGTAATAATCATAGATAACATTTACATACAGCTTATTATGTGCCAGACACTGTTCTAACTACCTTATATATATATCAAATAATTCAATTCTCACAACAATCATCTGGGGTAATAGTAATAGTTTACTATTTGTCATTCTATAGACTGATAAATAATATAAAAATACAAAAACATGGGAAAATCTAATAGTTTACGTACTGTTTGTCATTCTATAGACTGATAATAAAAAAATACAAAAACATGGAAAAATGGATAATTTGCATCAAAAAGAGCTCATTGAATTGGAGATATATATAGTTAGAGAACTTAGAATCAAAGTCTATAAACTGTCAACAGGGTGATTAATGCTCAATTATCCTCCTTATAAGATAATCGATTTCCATAGAGTGAAAATATTGTCTCAGAATAGTGATAGGAGAGGCATAACGTGACACCTTCACCTTTTTTTAGCGTTATCTTGCATCTTGTTCACAAAAGCTGATATGATTTTACCCTCCAACTCTGCTGGAGCTATTCTCACTAAGCCCTAATAATTCAATTGGCTTAAATCCTTAACAGTTTAAATGAAGCAATGGATAAACTAGGACTGATAAAGGAGCTGAGAATCCTGTTCTTAAGAAACTTCAACATCATCAACATGACCTTTAGAGAGGTTCTAATAAAACTATAATAATAGCCAGCAATCGTAATAATAACAACAATCATGATTAATAATCATAATACTCTGTACTTATTTCATGCCTTTCATCATGAAATGATGAAATGGATCTGAAAGCTCTTTTTACAAATATCAATTATGACTGACATTCTTGTAAGCTGAATATTCACAGTGTCCAGAAAATGGATTGAAACAGTTTTAAGACAGGATGGCCCAAAAGGGGTAAGTTGCAAGCTGTAGCTCTCCCACCCAATTCCAGCAGCAAACTCTGCTCTCCATTAGGTTGAATGGCCTGTGACTGCCAGGAGACTATACACTGATACAGACAGTGATAGTTGGTTAGTTCTATGGAATTCAGAAATTGTGTTAGATGTGATTGCTAAAGAAATCCTGATTATGAGAGTTCTCCATAAAAATTTAGTCATGTCAAGGAAATGAAACTGTCCTACTGGCCCAAATTGAACCTACAGATACTCATAACTTTTAATGTACTAAAAATTTGGCACAGAAAAATAATTTTTGGTGTTGGTTTAACTTGTAGAAAAACTTGGATTGGGTATTTTTTTGTTAGTTTGCATATGAAATGAATGGACATACTATTATTTTGAGAATGAAGTCTTGGGAATCTTTAATGGTGAGTTTCATGGTTCCATCAAAACCTTAGCCTAAATGGATCAGTTAAGGACTGCCAGGGAAGGAGCAAGGAGGTGCCTGGGTAATCAGTTTTTTATGATGCTGCCCCCAAATCTAAAACACAAAATGAAAAAAAAAAAACAAAAAACAAGAAAATCAAAGTAAAAATACAAAATATAAAAATATTTTATAAAAAATACAATATTTTATAAAAATATAAAAACAAAGTAAAATGGAAGAGGAAGGGAAACAATTGGTGTAATGCAAGAGGAAAGTTTTTATTCATCCAACCAATTTTTTTTGATCATCTTCCAAAAACGAGGTCTTTTGACATTTTTATTTGCAGGTATGTGTGCATAGAAGACTATAAAGGTGATCTCATCTCCTTTTACTGAGTTCATTAGTTTGTATTAGTCAGGGTTCTCTAGAGGGACAGAACTAATATGATAGATATATGTAAAAAGGAGTTTATTAAGTAGTATTAACTCACACAATCACAATGTTCCACAACAGGCCATCCGCAAATAGAGGAGCAAGGAAGTCAGTCTGAGTCCCAAAGCTGAAGAACTCGGAGTCCGATGTTCCAGGGCAGGAAGTATCCAGCACGGGAGAAAAATGTAGGCTGGGAGGCTAAAGCAGTCTAGCCTTTACACTTTTTTCTGCCTGCTTTATATTCTGGCCATGCTGGTAGCTGAATAGATTGTGCCCACTCAGATTAAGGGTGGGTCTGCCTTAGATTGTGCCCACTCAGATTAAGGGTGGGTCTGCCTTTCCCAGACCACTGGCTCAAATGCTAATCTCCTTTGGCAATACCCTCACAGACACACCCAGGATCAATACTTTATATCCTTCAATTCCATCAAGTTGACACTCAGTATTAGCCATCACACGGTCTCATTCCATTGTCATTAGTTTTGGAAAGTAGTTTTTGTTTAGATCAGAGGTTTTGCTATAAAATATTAATGCATTGATCAGTTTCTTAGGACTATCATTTTAAGGCTCTGTGTCAGTCTTTTTTTTTTTTTAATTTTTTTTTATTATTCTACTTTAAGTTCTAGGGTACATGTGCACAATGTGCAGGTTTGTTACATATGTATACATGTGCCATGTTG
>NW_012105587.1:889846-890891 GCF_000951045.1 Mandrillus leucophaeus
TTTTTTTTTTTTTTTTCTAGTTTTAGTAGAGAAGGGGTTTGTTTCACTGTGTTAGCCAGGATGGTCTCCATCTCCTGACCTCCTGATCCACCCGCCGCGGCCTCCCAAAGTGCTGAGATTACAGGCGTGAGCCACCGTGCCTGGCTCAATTTATTTATTTGTTTCCAGTTCTTTCTTCTTTTTTGTTAAACTGTTTTCAAACGCTAGCAATTTTTTCACTTCCCTGGGCATCAAACCTATGCCTTCTAGTCTATTTCTTTAAAAAGAAATTTAATATTTATACTTACCTAAGGATAGTATACTTACTATAGTAGTTATACTTACTTATATATGCCATTCTAGTCCTTTATAAACTTTTTCTTTTCCACTTACATTTCTGTCTCTTGAGCATCATCATAGGTGGCTAAAGGCTGCTCATGGGAAGGGATTTTTTTTTTCACAAAATTTCAATTTCTGATCATCTAAACAGTTCAGTTCCGAATATCTTCTCATTCCATAATTAACTGTGACATGAAGAGTCCAGTGGAAGAGTCCACAGGCCAACTTACAAAATGTAGGAAGGTTTATGTATTGGTTTCCAAGGACTTCTGTACCACAAACTGGGTGGCTTAAAACAATAGGAATGTATTGGCTCACAGTTCTGGAGGCTGGAGGTCTGAAATCAAGGCTCTGGCAGGGCCTTGCTTCCTCCAAAGGTTCTAAGGAAGATTCTTTCTTTGCCTCTTCTTAGCTTCTGGTGGTTTCTGGCAATCTTTGGCATTCCTTGGCTTGCAGCTTTATCACTCCCACCTCTGCCTTCTTCCCTCTGTGTGCATCTGAATCTCCCTCTACTTTCTCTTAAAAAGACACCAGTCGGCCGGGTGCGGTGGCTCACGCCTGTAATCCCAGCACTTTGGGAGGCCAAGGCGGGTGGATCACAAGGTCAGGAGATTGAGACCATCCTGGCGAACATGGTGAAACCCCATCTCTACTAAAAATACAAAAAATTAGCCAGGCATGGTGGCGGGCGCCTGTAGTCCCAGCTACTTGGGAGGCTGAGGCAGGA
>NW_012105587.1:890941-891937 GCF_000951045.1 Mandrillus leucophaeus
CTTTCCAGCTGCATCCATGTCCCTACAAAGGACACAAACTCATCCTTTTTTATGGCTGCATAGTATTCCATGGTGTATATGTGCCACATTTTCTTTTATTTTCTTTTATTTTATTTTTTTATTATATCAGCAGAATATCAGGGGGATATGATACATCATTTGGACCTGCATGTACAGCAATGAATTTGGGATATCATTAAGTTAATTGATAGAATTCATTTAATTTATGTACTTAGGCTTTCATGAAACCTCATCTTAAATCATTAATTCTGCTCAGAATAAACACTACATTTACCTATGTCCTTTGAGTTGGCCCTTACCCCAGTCCCTGGACATCTTGAAACACTGTTATCATGTTTGGCTTCTTTATTTAACTGGAAGGGGTATTTTATTCATAGTACATATAGGTATTTTACACATCATGTTGCTTGGTACTTTCATAAAATAGAAGAGAAAACTGAGACTTGTGGATATTGGGTGATCTTATGCAAGGTCATAAGCTAGTTGATGGAGAATTTGAAATAGAAATCAGGCCTTTGGGTCATCTATCCTCTGCTCTTTCTTCCCAACTGGATGAAAAATGGCTGACTATCCACCCCTCAACCTGAAAATTAGGCTCTTTTTAGCCAAACTTTGACTACCACCCTCTGTATAAGCTTCAGCAGTGACGCATAAGATGGACCAATTAATAAAAAGCAACACAAGCGGAGATCAGTCAAAAATCTCCCAAACTTAATCTATATTACTTTGATAGATGATATCATCTTTGCCTTCCATTAATCCCTATACTCAACCCAGAGAGAAAAATCCACTGGACCCTCAATTTCCAGACGCACTCGCCAGAAGACTAGTCTTGGTAAATATGTTGCAATCAACATTTTAAGTTCAGGTTAACATTTTCTTGTTCTCCACTTCAATTTATTTATTTATTTATTTATTTATTTTTATTTATTTATTTTTTTTTTGAGACACAGTCTCACTCTGTTGCCCAGGCTG
>NW_012105587.1:892947-913751 GCF_000951045.1 Mandrillus leucophaeus
GGGTGGATCACAAGGTCAGGAGATTGAGACCATCCTGGCGAACATGGTGAAACCCCATCTCTACTAAAAATACAAAAAATTAGCCAGGCATGGTGGCGGGCGCCTGTAGTCCCAGCTACTTGGGAGGCTGAGGCAGGAGAATGGTGTGAACCCGGGAGGCGGAGCTGGCAGTGAGCCGAGATCCCACCACTGCACTCCAGCCTGGGCGAGACAGAGTGAAACTCTGTCTCAAAAAAGAAGAAGAAGAAAAAAGACACCAGTCATTGGACTTAGGGCCTACCCTTATGGGTAGCAGGCAGTCATTAAGCCTACTTTATAGCTGAGGAAACTGAGGCACAGAGCGATTAAGTGACCTCATCTTAACCAACTACATCTGCAAAGATCCTTATTCCAAATAAGGTCACATTCTGAGGTTCTGAGTGGACATGGATCTAGGGGGTGTCGCGTTCAAGTCGTCATGTTTACTTCTTCCATTCCATCTTACTATTCACCCAAGAGCTTTCAGATGCAGAGTCCAATATGACCCCTCAAAACCTTCTCAGGAAAGCCACCAGTTCATTCTGAAAGTGAAGCAGCACAGAGTGCGAAGACGTTACCGAAGCAGTACTGAGGCCTACCTCCTCTTGTTCCTGGCTTTGGAACTTTGCACGAGTCACATCATCCCACTGGGCTTCCGTGGCTTCATATTCAGATTGGAGTAATATCTAGATCACACGGCTGCCATGAGAATCTAATGAGATCGCAGACCCAACTGTCTTACGTTTGGCATGTGGTGGCTGCTCAGTCATTGTGAACACCCTACATTCATTCTAGAACTGAGGAGCAGGCAATGTGCTGGAGCAAGCAGAGAAAAGATCCCTTTCGGGCAGCCCTGAGAGCATACCCGCACTGTGCCCAAGAGCAAGGCCTGTTCTGGAAAGAGAAAGGTCACCGCGCATGCCTGGGAACGTTTGCTGAGGTTTGTCATGTTTAAAAAAGGTAATTAGGGAAAACAAACTGAACTCCCGGAGGATGCTCATTAGATTGCTACGCTGTACTTATCTACAATATATGGTGACTAACATCTGAGACGCTGAAAGCTTTTAATAAGCATTAACTCATTATTCCCTGTGGGATGGGTAGCAGGCAGTCATCAAGCCGACTTTATAGCTGAGGAAACTGAGGTACAGAGAGATCAAGTGACTGGTTCAAGGTCAGTGCCAAGCTGATTGCTAAAGGGACCAACAATGGGCCCTGGAGAATTGAAAAGAAGGCCTTGAGTGGAGTTATTTGCTGTCATCTTTATTTGTTCCCACCCCCCATGGATTCAATCATATAGGCAACTTGCTTCTAGGAACAAGAATAGGGTAACTTGGAAGAGAAAATGAAAATAAAGAAACTACAGTAAACAAATGTGGCATATCCATACAATGGAATATTACTCAATCATAACAAGGAAAGAAGAACTAACGTGCTATGCTGTGAATGAACCTAGAAAACATTATGCTGAATGAGAGAAACCAGACACAAAAGACCACATATCATATAATTTCGTTTATAAGAAACATCTGGAACATGTAAATCCACAGAGACAGAAAGCAGATTTGTGGTTACCGGGGCCAGAGTGGCTTAAAGAATGGTGTGTCATTGATTCATGGGAACTGTTGTGTTTCCTTTTGGGGTGACTAAAGTATTCTGGAACAACAAAGAGGTGATGCTTAGCCGGGCGTGGTGGCTCATGCCTGTGATCCCAGCACTTTGGGAGGCTGAGGTGGGCGGATCACCTGAGGTCAGGAGTTCAAGACCAGCCTGACCAAGACGGTGAAACCCAATCTCTACTAAAAATACAAAAATTAGCCAGCGTGGTGGGACGCACCTGTAATCCCAGCTACTCAGGAGGCTGAGACAGGAGAATCGCCTGAACCCGGGAGGTGGAGGTTGCAATAAGCCAAGATCACGCCTCTGCACTGTAGCCTGGGCAACAAGAGTAAAACTTCATTTCAAAAAAAAAAGAGAGAGAGAGAGAGAGAAGTGTTGCTTTCACAACATTGTGAATGTACTAAATGCCACACAATTAGGCACTTTAAAAATTGCTAATTTTAGGTGAACAAAATTCTCTCTGCAGCTCTCTGTGTCTGTTTGAATCTCCTATTCTTTTCTCTTATAAAGATGCCAGTCATCAGAGAATACAATTCACAAAAAGTTACGAAAAATAAATCAATAAAGTGAGCATTTAAAAATGCATGTTAGTCACCACTTGGGAACGGTGGACAGAAGTGTGAAAAACAAATTACCTGAACTTGTAGAGACCACACCTTCCACCTAACTAATTCTAACTACATGATCTTAGACTAATACCCAAGTCTCAGTTTTCTCAATTACACGATGGGGGGTTAGACTAAATTGGTGGTTTTCAAACAGCAGTATTTTTTTTTTGTTTTTTAGAGACAGGATCTCACTCTGTTGCCCAGGCTGGAGCACAGTGGCACCATCATAGCTTACTGCAGTGTTGAACTGCTGGGCTCAAGTGATCTTCCCACCTCAGCCTCTTGAGTAGCTGGGACTACAGGTGTGTGCCACCATGCCCCACTTTTTTGAAATTTTTTTAGAGATGGGGTCTTGCTATGCTGCCCAGACTGGTTTCAAACTCTTGGCCTCCAATGATCCTCCCAGCTTGGTCTCCTAAAATGGTGGGATTACAGGTGTGAGCCTGGCCTCAGGCTGCACTTTTTAAAGCTGCTAAATGTCTTTTAAACAAAATCCTATGTAGAACCCTAATATATAAAAAGGACGAAAGCCAAGTTAATTGAGGGAATCTGTCTAACCAGCTCCGTACTTCCATCCCTGGGGGCCCCAAAGGCACCCTCTGAACTGTGATGCTCTTGAATAAAGTTGAAAATCCCAGAATAGACTATTTTTAATCTTATGAGCCTATCACCCTAAGGGAAGACCATTTTCCCACCCCCATTTAAATGCAAAATAGTAAAATGAGATGCAAATATCAGTATCATGTATGTTGTTGCTGTTGATAAATATGTACCTTAATGAAAACTTAGAATAGTATAAAACTGAACATGACAGATGCAGCCAGATGTGGGCTGACCAGAAGACCCACAGCAGCTTTGGATGTGTTGGAGGTATGAGCAGGCCCCACTGCTTCTACCTCATCCAAAGTCTAAGCCCAACTTGAGCTGATCCAGGTGGCCAAGAGCAGGTCATTGCCATTTGCCCAGGGTTCAAGATCCTTTTGAGCCACCAATGGGGAGAGCCAAAGACTTTCATGCAAGGTTTGGATCAAGGAGATTGTGGCTTGATATGGGAAAATTTTACATAAGGATGAAAATCAGAGATGGGAAAAAAAGCAAGAAGCCAAAGGACATTGACCTGGTCACAATGATTCCTCCAGTTACTTCTTATCTGTGGCATGTGTAAGAGTTCATTTTAGGTTGGGTGCGGTGGCTCATGCCTACAATCCTAGCACTTTGGGAGGAGGCCGAGGTGGGCAGATGGTCTGAGCTCAGGAGACCAGCCTGGGCAACATGATAACACCCTGTCTTTACTAAAAACACAAAAAATTTAGCCAGGCGTGGTGGCCTATGCCTGTAGTCCCAGCTACTTAGGAGGCTGAGGCATGAGAATTGCTTGAACCCCAGAGGCAGAGGTTTCAGTGAGCTGAGACCGCCCCACTTTACTCCAGCCTGGCAACAGAGCAAGACTCTGTCTCCAAAACAAACAAACAAACAAACAAAAACAGTTTAGTTTAGAGTTACCACCCCCTACGCAGACATTAACACGTCTTTACATAGATCCCACAGATTTTTCAGTACCTGCTTGATTACAGAAAAGCTCAACAACTTGACCACAACTTTATTTACACTTCCACTTATCAATGTTTGTGCCTGACTTTACATGCCAAGAAGGTATTCTCCTTTTCCTCCCTGCAAGGACTCAAGATCTGCCAAGGAGAAAAGAGGGGAGCGAAAGCGGCTGAAATTTTCAGCAGAGCAGAGCTGGTTATCACTTAAGTGTAAATACATAAGGCATGAATCCAGAAATGAAGGTCACTTTCATGCATTCTTAGATATGAAGGAATTACTCTTAACTCTCCCAGTGTCCAAATTTTGAAAATCTACATTGGGATGAGGGATTACTGAACAAATGTTCTAGGTGCTAGTGTGCACAGTCTTAGATGAAATTATCATAAGAAAAATCTTTTGAGAAAGTTTAATGGAAAAGATCATATATCGTTAAACACTGAAGGTCAGAGAGCTATGGGTAGATCAAAGTAGCCCAGACCAGTGGTTTTCAAAGTGTGATCCCAGATGGGCATCACCTGGGAACTTGTTAGAAAAACAAATTCTCAGCCCCACCCTAGACTTACTGAGTCAGAAAATCTGGGGGTGGGGTCCAGAAACTAGTGTTTCAACAAACCCTCCAGGCGACTCCAATGCACGTGACAGTTTGAGAACCACTTCGAAATCTTTTGTTCTAATGAATTCCCTAATTTTAGATGAGAAACCCAAGGCCCACAGTAAGTAAATGCCTTCCCACTATCGTCCTGCTGACTGTGTGAACTAAAAAAAGAGATGAAAACTTGTTTTACTAGTCCTACTTTTAAAAATAAGCCAGTTTTCTTTTCCCCAAAGATTAGAAGAGAATTGATGCTTCTGGTTTGTATTAGGTTCTCTAGGGGGACAGGACTGATAGGATAGATGTATATATGAAGGGGCATTTATGAGGAGAATTGACGCACACCATCACAAGGGAAAGTCCCAAAACAGGCCGTCTGCAAGCTGAGAAGCCAGGAAGCCAATCCAAGTCCCAAAACCTCAAAATCAGGCAAGCCAATAGTGCAGACTTGAGTCTGTGGCTAAAGGCCCGAGAGCCCCTGGCAAAGCACTGGTGAAAGTTTAAGAGTCCAAAACCTGAAGAACTTGGAGCCCGATGTATGAGGGCAGGAAGCATCCAGCACGGGAGAAAGATGGAGGCCAGAAGACTTAGCCACTCTAGTCTTTCCACGTTCTTCTGCCTGCTTTTATTCTGGCCGTCCTGGGAGCTGATTAGATTGTGCCCACCCAGATTGAGGGGTGGGTCTGCCTCTCCCAGTCCACTGATTCAGACGTTGATCCCCTTGGACAACACCCTCACAGACATACCCAGAAACAGTACTTTGCATCCTTCAATGCAATCAAGTTGACACACAATATTAACCATCACATGGTTTCAAGCCTGCTTTCTGATTCATCAAATGTGAACTAAATGTGCATGATTCTGAGTAAAATCCCATCAGAATTCCCAGTGCCTGGCAAATAATGGGCACTCAGTAAATATTTGTCATAATATGAATCGGCCTCACACAAGGACCACTGGCGAGTACTTCATCCATTTCCTTGTACAGTTAGTGGGTCTCTGCCAAAATGGTTATTACTGAGACCCCAAAACACCAAATTTTCTTACATGGAATAATTTTGACAAGTAACTCAGTTTCTCCCCATTTCCACTCAAATGCCTCCAAAAGTAGACTGAAAAAGAGAAATCCACTGTGAAAACTGAAAAGCTGAGAAGTCCCTGAAATGCTATCCATGTGAAATTTCCCCTAACATTTTCTTACTTAACTTTCTAAACATCTGAGAAGATTTCACTTATTTTAAATAGCTGAAATTTTGTTTGTTTATTTTTTGCTTTGCTTTACCAGGATAAAAATTGAAAATGCAGTCTTAGCATGTGTGAAAGCTTTACTTTTTAGGAAAGGCACGACAGATTGAATCTAAGGTGAAAGAAGATCCCAGGGCCAGAAGATTTGAGAAATAAGGCATAAATTCTTCCCCAAAAGAACTCCAAACATAGAACTACCTATATGGAAAGAATGACATCAAAATCAAACAATTATAAGTAATACATTGAATCAATTTGGTTAAGCTTTCTTTTTTCTCAATAGTAAATTCTTGACTTCTTGACATGAAATGTTTAAATTCATAATTGTTTTTCTCTAAATTATCTGTCCTATAGTAAAAATGTTATTTTAAATGGTTTTTATTTTCTTTTATTTACAAAAAAGCTTCTAAAAGCTTTTTCTTTTTTAAAAAAAAAAAAAGCCTAACGTCTATACTAGGAGGAATACGGACATGTTTTATTGCTCTAATAATACTTACATCTAATGGTTAAAGCCTTTGGCATGACCAAGTACTCAAGGCTTATATTACTATCAAAAGTCTTTAATGAAGAGGAACAGCAACCAAATTATATAACACCAAGTCTTACAATTACACATAATTTTAAAATGCTATACAATTAAGCCATTTACCTAAGAACCACATGATTTTGTGATCAAATAATGTATGTCAACTCTTTATACGGTACACCTCAATTGCTGATAAATTCTGGACCACACAAACATTTTAGGAGCCCAAGAAAAAAATTTTTGTCAGTTCTTCATACCGTGTTTTATGCCTCAATTAACAGAATAAGCTGTGTGTGCATATGAATGCTGCACATCCAATTACTTTTTTCGGTGGTATGGAAATGGTAACTGGACCTTCGTCTGGAAGCTTTGCCACTGTGGCTGTCACATTCAAAGGGAAAACGTGTATCTAGGAAACCAGCTATGCTGAAGGTGAATTTTCTCAAGGATCAGTTTTTTTCTACCAAGGAATCATGTCCTTTTTGAGAGCAGGGATTCTTTCAGCCTTAAAAGAACAATGATTTTTATAGTACACAAATCAAATAAAACTTTATTTTTTTGGAAAACAATGATTGATCAACATGTATCATCAGCAATGCAGCAAAGTCTCCAGCCAGGCTGCAGAGATTTAGGCTGCTCCATTCTCCAGTGACCCGGGGGTTTAGAGATCCACAATGATTGCTACTTGCAAAGCTCTATTAATGACACAACTTTTTCCATGCTTTCATAGTGAAATACAAAAGTAAGCCAAAGACACCACAAAAGTGATAAGTAAAAAGAGAATAATCTTAAGTAGAGAAAGCCAGACCTCATGAGTGGCAATTCTAAAACAAGTCCTACCACTGGCCTCGTAACTCTTTAAGCACCTTCCTAATTTTCACCTTTAAAATATGAGGCCAATAAACATCAGCTCAATTCCTCTCTGACCTGCATATTTTAATAGCACTTTTCTGGGCCTTGGGCAAAATTATTTTAGCCATCTTTGAATGTTCTGGTCTTGGGAGAAGGCTAAAATCTAATATATTATTTTTTAAAAATTTAAATAGCAGTGCAGTGGAGTTGCATATGTATTTCTTAGTTAGATATATAAACAAAAAATTGCAGATTTGTTGTCCCTCCCTCAGCTCCTGTCCAAGATAGCAGCTCGGCCAGCTTGGGTTCGGGGAAGAGCAGGGGGCTTGGGTCTATCAGTCCAGGTCTTTATCCTGACCCCTTGCCTAGTGTTGGCACTGGGGGCTCGGCGGCTCAGCCTGGACCCAAAAACCCATCCTGTGGAGGAGCCGCCTCAGTCCTCTGGCGCCATGGCAGTCCTGAGGGGGATCCCCATTGGGATCTGTTGTAGAAGGTCCACCTAGAAGACTTCCAAATCAAGGACCTGCCACCCCCAGTGCTGTAACCTTCTAGGAGGCTTGCCAGGCAGCTCAGCCAACCTAAGCATCTCTCTGCAGGCCCCCAGAGAATATGAGGTGCCTTCTTGTTTCCCCACGAGATTACTGAGGGACCCCCTAGGGATCAAACCCAGTCCCTCCTCTGTCACCCTGAGGGGAGGAGAGTGGAAGCCTCTGCCTGCTACACTTTCTCCACCGAGCCAGTATCCCCTCACCCCATTCCTCCTTCTGCCCTCGGCAGCACCTACCCTTTCCTTGTTTAGGGCGCTACAGGGGTGAAACTTGACTTACCAGGAATAGAAAACACCTAGTTTCAATATGTTGGAGATTTTAGCCTAATTACAATAGAAATTTATCTTACCCGGGATCCTAATATCCCTGGAAGTGTGGCTTTCTTTCTACTCCTACTGCTTTTGAACTGGGCTCTTGCTTCCAAACTTACGTTCTTTCAATTCGTCGCGTAGGCCTGTATTTCCATCTGATTATCAGTGTCAGCAAGGAGCCTTGTTCAGATAAAGACTCCCAGTTCAGCCCTTCCATAACAATTCCAAAAAGCAGATGGCTGCCATGGCCCAGACCTGTCATTCCAGCTACTCAGGAGGCTGAGGTGGGTGGACTGCTGGAGCCCAGGAATTTGAGACCAGCCTGGGCAGTATTGCAAGACCCCTGTTTCAAAAAAAAAAAAAACCAAGGTGTGGAATGATGACCATAACCTGCTGTCTTCGGGTTAAGAAAAGGAAAATAAGACTTTTTCTTTTTCCTTTCTCTCTCTCTCTCTTTCTTTCCTTCCTTCCCTATAGGGCCTTACTCTGTTGCCCAGGCTGAGTGGCACAATCACAGCTCACTGTAGCCTTGAACTCCTGGGCTCAAGCTATTTTCCTGCCCCACCTCCCAAGTAGCTGGGCCTACAGGCATGTGCCATCACACCTAGCTAATTTTTTTTTTTTTTTGAGGGGATGGTTTATATCACGCAAATTTATTTACTCAAAATGTCTTTAATGTTTGAAAACACCCAACCTCCCACAACAACCAAAAACTCCACGTGAGTTGGAATCTCCCACCGTGGGTGGCTTGAGAACACGCAAGGATATGACTGGAGTAAAGAGCCAAGCCGGGCAGTGGTCACCATGCATCAGGGCCACCACGGGAGGGAAGACGAGGGGTGGGAGGCTGAGAGCCCAGGAGGAAATAGTGGCTGGTAGGAGACACGGACCCCAAACTCACAGCAGAGGGAACCCAACACAGTCTGGGCAAGGACCTGGGGCACCCGCTGCCCCACTGTGGCCTCCCTGTGGGGGTCTTGACCCTCTTGAGGTAGCATTTCACACAAATCTACAGGTGAATGGAGCAGGCCAGGCCATGGGAAGCCTCACCCCAGGACAGGAGAACCTGAGTGGAGGCCGCTAGCCTTGGGGAGTCCAGAACATCCAGATAATGTTTTAAAATTTTTATGATTATTATTTGTAGAAACAGGACCTCACTATGTTGCCCAGGCTGGTCTCAAAATTCTGACCTCAAGCAATCCTCTCACCTTGCTTCCCAAAGTGCTGGGATAACAGGATGACCTTGCCTGGTGAAAAGATTTCATAGTCATATTTGCTTGGATCTGCATAAAGACTGGAAGAAAACTTTTTAAAAAGTGATAGACAACCTTTTTATGTTAGTGAAAGTGTGAAGGAAACAAGGAATTGTTTGCCTTTCATTTTTTATATGATTCTGGTTTTTTGTGTTTTCACTTTTTGCAAAGAAATATTAAAAGGGTTTTTGCTTTTGTTTGTGTTTTTTAGTAGTTCTGATGATAAGCCAGGTCTAGAAAGTTGCAAGGCTTCCCAGGGGACTTTTTTTTTTTTTTTTTTTTTTTAGATGGAGTCTTGCTCTGTCACCAGGCTGGAATGCAGTGGCACAATCTCGGCTCACTGCAACCTCCGCCTCCCGGGTTCAAGTCATTCTCCTGCTTCAGCCTCCCAAGTAGCCTGTCTCTTATACACTAATTTTTGTATTTTTATTAGAGATGGGGTTTTACCATGTTGGCCAGGATGGTCCCGATCTCCTCACCTTGTGACCCACCTGCCCTGGCCTCCTAAAGTGCTGGTATTTCAGGCATGAGCCACCGCTCCCGGCCCCCAAGAGAGCTTTTAAACCTAAATCTGGTCATGTCCCACTACTGACACCCTCCAACAATGTCAAATCATGTTTGGGATAAAATCAAGCTCATTTAGCATGAATGGTGAGGTCACTGCTGACCGGAGCCTGCCCTGCTTCTCAGTCTGCCCACCCCAGGGCATGCCAGCTACCCCTCCATTCCTGCCTGCCCCTCCCTACCTCTCACAACTCCTCACTGTTTTCTCAGAAGATGCAGCCTGGCATCATCCTTTCCACCATCTGCCCTGCCGAGAATTTGCCAGAATAAATAAGATTCTCCTTTCTATGGCACACTACACAACATTTTTAAAATATTTATTTATTTGGAGACAGGGTCTTACTTTGTCACCCGGGCTGCAGTGGTATGATCATAGCTCACTGCAGCCTTGATCCCCTGGACTCAAACAATCCCCCCACTTCAGCCTCCCCAGGAGTTGGGACCGCAGGCATGTGCCACCACACCTGGCTAATTTTTTAATTTTTAGTTTTAGTAGAGATGAGGTCTCACTATGTTGCCCAGGCTGCTTGAACTCTTGGGCTCAAGCAATCCACCCGCCTTGGCCTTCCAAAGGGCTGGGATTACAGGTGTGATCCACCATGCCTGGCCAACATTTTTAAAAAATGTCTTTCTACCCTCCCACCTCCCAGTCGGGAACAATAGCATTCTCAGTTGGGGTAGTGTTTGTTGAATGAATGAATAAATGATTTTCAGTGTTAATGAAAATATTTTTAGAATAACAAAATAAACATAGAAGAAAGCTCATTAGATCACTTAAATCTGTGATGTTTTTAAAAAGATATGTGTTTGTGTTAGTAAATAAACAGCACAATTATGATCAGGATAATGGGGTTGTAAGTTTTAGCCAGGGGACTGCTAAGTATGTTAATAGATAGATAAGAATCATCTGTAATTGACATGCTCTTTGTATGCCCACAATGCTGCTAGCTGGTTTCTCAGGCCCTGGACAATGTTAGACCTCACTCGTAAGTAAAGAAAACCTGTTTCCCTTGTTTACACAGTGAATTTACTTAAGGAGCACTGTCTTCATGGGTGAAACAATGGTGGTTTTACTGCTCTTTACACATAAATTATCACAAGGTGGGAATGAATCTAAATGAGGTCATACAGTGTTTATGAACATGACATGAATTAATTTCATAAAGATAAGTCGCCTTGTGATCTATATGATCAGAAACTAGTTTATTACTTTCTATACGAAAAATAATGGTAAAATTTTGTCCCTCTATCTTCTGTCTTGACTTTCACATTTTTTTAAAACACATTCTGCAATGATTGAGTAAATTGACTTTTTAAAGAATTTCTACTTTATATTTTTAAAAATAAATTTGTGGTCATGAAAATATGAATATGTCACCTGACTTCTCAATAAGCTCTTCATTGTAACAACTCAATTAGCTTTTGAAATGGTCTCATCTAGCTAATACCCTGCTTTCCGAAGAAATAATCAATTACTTTTGAACCAGGAAAATCTCTGATAGTAGATAAAAAAAAAACATACAAACAAACCTGGAACAGGATAAATTAATAGTGCTTTGATTCTTCAAAGAACATACGTTATTTCAATCCAACTGTTTAAGAGTCCATACCCCCTTTCTGAAGTTGAACATTAGCTTGCTAAGAGCTTTTCTTTTAAAAAAGGTACTATGAACTGATTTAGCTTGCTGCCACATATGAAATGTGGTTCTAATGACAGAATTAATTTTTCATGAGTTACGAATTCTTTGAAATTGGAATCCAGAAAATTATACGTGGGAGTCACTTCTTCCTTTTCTAATTAAGTGGATAGTATTGTCTTCACCATCCAGCTGGTTTCTCAGAAACCAAAGTTGGCTTCCATATAAATATAATTTCATTTTATGGGAAGTAGGTTCTCCCACACCACATGCCTAAGCTTCTTTAGATGTAAATGGCATGGCATGAAGGCCTGTCCTTCCAATCAAAACGTGAAACCAACCTTTCCAAATGGCTTAATATTTAACTATTAACTATTAAGAGCAACGATTGCTTAAAATAAAAGCCCTTGGCATAATAACCATTTTCACAAAACTAATTCCCTCAAATAGACATGTTCTAATGGACCAATAAAACTTGCCTTGTCGTGTCTGAATGCGGTATTAGAGCCTTTTAGAGCTGGCTGTAATTGGTAATCACTGTTCAGGTGAAAGTGGGGGGCGGGGAGATTGATAGAATAGTACTTTGTACTGAGCTTCCACGGGGCCTTTCATCTGAAGATCTCAAAGCACTTGACAAACACTAATTAATATTCGTGATACCCCAGTGAGGGAGGTAAGTATTATTATCCCCATTTCGCAGATGAGATGAGGTTAAGTTAGGTAACCTGGTGAGTCAGGGACAGAATGAAGGGCTCCTAATTCTCAGTCTTGTGCTCGTACAACCATTACAAGGGCCTGCCATTGAAAACATAAAAGGAAACACCTCATTTTCAAATCCCCTAAGGTGAAAACATCAATTGTAAATGGGATCACAATTAAGCCACTTGGTTTTAACGACAGTAATACCGTCTTGTAATCGTCAAACTTCATTTTGAGACAAATAGAAAATAGTATTAAAAGTAGTTTCCTTGAAGTGTAAAATAAAGATTATTTTATCATGAGAGGAGCCATACAGAAATTTGTGTTGAAAAATTTGATAAGGTGGCCAAAAAGTTGGATTTCACTTTTATTCAGATGGTGGGTTAGATCCTTGCACAACTCTTTCTGAGGACAGATCCATCCTTTTAGAGTTGGTGTCCTAGTGTGGAGTGCAAATGGGTACATTACTCAATAAACGTTAGTGAAACCAACAAAACCAACTAAATGCCAAGGTGCTGGGGGCATGTGAAGAGGAATAGGATAGAACTCTACCCTCAGGGGGGCTAGGGAATTAAGGAAAGACATAGAATACAAGAAAGTAATTTTAAAATTAGGGGAGAAGAGCAGGAATGGTCCAAGCATTCAGTGTGAAAACACCAAGGTTCTAGGTTCAAATTGGAACATTAAAGGTTTTGATGAGTTCTCAGAGGCTAAGACCATTGCTTCTGGAAACCGTATTAACTCTTACATACCATCACGGTGGCTTTTTCAGCTAAAGCTAATTGGCCTTCAAACAACGTGTTGGATTTTTTAACTCATTGTTTAAAACGCTGAATATTACTATAAATACTGTTTGGTCCAAGAGAAGACTTGGAAATAGCTTAGAGATGAGTAGGAAGCCAGACATACTGGCCTTCTTTGGGTTTCTCCAAAGCCTCTCTGCCTCAGGGTCTTTGCATTCTGAGTGTTAGATGATTCAGTCTACCCAGAATGCCTTTCCCACCCTCCCTCCCCACCATCTTCACCTGACCAACTCTCACTTATCCTTTGGATTTCTGCTTAAACATCATTTTTTGACTCTTTAGAATAGTTACAGCTTCTGAGAACTCTTTGCGTATTTCCTTCATAGTAACTATCTCAGCTTGTAATGAAATATTTGGATTTTTAAAAATTAATGAATTTCTATCTTTCTTCTACTCACTGCCTCTAATTTTAAGAGATCTATATCTGTTTTGCCTACTATTATAGCTTTAGCACACAGGAGGTACTTAATAGAAATTTGTTGGATGAATAAACACACATGGTGCTAATTCCTGAGAAACTGGAAACTAGGAGCATTTGGGCAGAGCTCATCCTAAGAGAAAGGCAGCTTCAGTTAGTGGAGAGCAAGACTGGTACTATCAGCGAGGCCCCAGTGTTGCTACGAGCTGGCTCACCACTCACAGCTAGGCCATGGTGTTCGTCCATTTAACATAAACTATTTCACAGCACAGGATACCAATGTCATTCAAGGACATTCAGTCACTCTAATCGATCAAGACAAAACAAGAATATTGTCCAAGCCACAAAACCATCCAACCATCCCCTATTCGGGCTAAGATGAGTGACTGCTGCGGCTTTGACAATTAAAATGTTAGCCTTGCATTGTTCTTCTCACCTGCAATGTAAAAATTTCTATCGTGGAATAGTTCCTCCTTCCTGACAGAGCCTTGAACCCTCCCTAAAATCTCCTAAACATGTCCCAGCCCTATAATAAGATCTTTTCAACATCCTCTTACTGAGATGCCCCATGGTCCCTCATGATGTGAGGTCTCCCTCATCACAATGAGCCAACCGACCCAATTTCATCAATAAACCAACTTTGTGTCTCTGGTGGTCTTTGACTTGGGGACATGGAAAATACAAAGACTTGTATATAATGAGACAAAAAAATGATATACAGCTGTTCAAATATGTCTCCCTTCCCAGAGAATGATTTAGGACTGGGAATGTTTCACTCCAGGAAGTCATTCAATCGATTTTCAAGATATTATTGAAACACTGTATTAATATAGATCTTCCTAGATTATCAGATGATTTAAAAATCTCTTCACACTGGATTTTGGAAAGCAAACAATTAGGAATTGTTTTCATAGAATAATTTTAATGTGTTTTTATATATTCTTAAATGAAAATGGGTGTATATTCCTTGGAATTGTCAATGTGAGGTAGCCAACTAGAAGAAAACAAGATAACTTCCAAGGTTAATCTGCAAGGTACATAGATCAATGTGGATAATCAAAGACTGATTAAAGTTTTTATAAGAAACACTTTTTATGCTTCTCTCAACTGCTTCATGTAGGCTGCCACCTCAAGGGGAAACTGCAGTCTATGTTTTTGCTATTTGTTTTTTTTTTTTTCCCCCTCTCTATTCAGTTACCTAAAGACCTAATATATTTGGGCATTAGAATGAGAATGTATCTTCTCTATCTCTGTAATCCAATTCATTTCTTCCTAACAATTCTAGTTTCAAACTCCGCCCTCTGCCTCTTCTTGAGCAACTCACAGCAAATTCATTCAAAGCATTCCCAAAGCCAAGGGCAGATTTTAAAGGTTGTTCACAGTCAGCTGGGGCCGTGTATCTCAATCTTTTGTATCTTAGTTTCCTTTGGAGTGACATAAAAATTTTCTGATTTCATCAACTGCTGGATGTTCCCTGGAGTCCCCACTTAAAGACAATGGCTTTAGATTCTAGTACTCATTAAGTTGGTATGTCAGAACCCCCTGTCTCACGTTAAGAATTAGTCATCTCTTTAGAATGGAGCTTTCAGTCAAACTTGGTGTCACTCCTCAATATTCTGCTTATTGTTTCAATTTCATTAAATAATCTGTGTTTTCTGTTGCCTTATGGATCCAAAGAGAACCTTTGCCAGACCATCTTGGAAACATCCTTACCACATGTCTCTCATGCTGCCCCCAGTTCTGGTCTAGCATCTCAGTTCTTTTACCTACATATTTATCTTTTCTTGCCCATCTCATCTTGCTGCTACTCTTTCTTTCTTTGTGTTTATATTGCATTTGAAGCTCAGCTTGTTTGAAACTAAACTCATTATTTGCCCTTTCCCACCTCCAAATTAATCCCTCACTGCCTGCTCTTTTAAATATAGGTCTTTTTGCTAATTTATTTCCATTTTCCTTGACCCTGACATTAAAGCAATTTTCAAACCCCATCAGTTCTTCCTTCACAGTCTCCTTTTTCCATTCCCTCCTTCATTCCCTTGGACTACTCCCAAGTCTGTTGTCTCTGTCTCTCTTTTCTCCAGTCTGTCTGCCAGATCAGTGCCAAATTAGCCTCTGCTAAATCTTATTTGAATCATGCTATAGCCCTGTTAACAAATATAAATAAAGACACATCTACCGAATCTAGTTCAGACTCTAGTTTGGAGTTGGGTGGGCTACAGGGCTTCCCCTCACCCCCACAGAGTTTTGAAAAAAAGACAGTTTTTAAGAGTCAGAACCAGAATTCAGATACAAGTCTTTCAACTTTAAATCTTCTATAACCTAACTACAAGACTGTGTGACTTCTTGCTAAACTTCATTTCAATATGTTTATATATTTCATTTGTAAAAAAAAGTTGACCAACATGCAAAACAGACACACACACACACACACACACACCCCCACTGTAGTACTGGAAGAGCTACATAATAAGTGTGCTTCTGAATAACTCATTAAACAATGACCACCTCTTGACATCCTCTTGTCTTTCCTCTCCATTCCAAGTCTTACCAGCAATGCAAACATTTGATACTACAGCGTTTTTACAAATTGAAGGTTCATGTCAATCCTGCATTGAGCAAATATATCGCTCACTTTGTGTATATGTGCTCACTTTGTATCTCTGTGTCACATTTTGGTAATTCTCACAATATTCCAATTTCAAAGTTTGAAATATTTCAAACATTTTCATTATTACTATATCTTTTTTGGTGATCTGAGAGCAGTGATCTGATGTTACTATTGTGATTGTTTTGGGGTGCCATGAGCTACACCTATATAAGACAATGAACTTAATTGATAAATGTTTTTGTTCTGACTGCTCCACTGACTGTCTGTTCCCCCATCTCTCCCCCTCTCCTTGGGCCTCCCTATTCCCTGAGACACAGTGACATTAAAATTAGGCCAATTAATAGCCCCTACAGTGACCTCTAAGTGTTCAGGTGAAAGGAAGAGGTACAAGTCTCCCACTTTAAGTCAAAAGCTAGAAATAATTAAGCTCCAATCAGTGAAGGCTGAGAAAGGTAAGGAGGCTGCAGAAGAAAAACTGACAGCTGGCAGAGTTCGTTTGTTAGGTTTAAATAATAAAGTTTTCTCCATGACATAAAAGTGCAAAGTGAAGCAGCGAGTGCTGATGGGGAAGCCACAACGAGCTATCCAGAAGATCTAGCTACGATCATTGATGAAGGTAGCTATACTAACAAATTTTCGATGGAGACAAAACAGCCTTGATTTGGAAAAAGATGCCATCTAGGACTTTCATACCTAGAGAGAAGACAATGCTTGACTTTGAAACCTCAAAGGAGAGGCTGACTCTCTTGTTAGGGGCTAATGCAGCTGGAGACTTTAAGTTGAAGCTGATGCTCATTAACCATTCTGAAAATCCTAGGGTCCTTAGGAGTGACACTAAATCTACTCTCCTTGTGCTCTGAAAAGGGGACAATAAAGCCCAGATGACAGCACATTTGTTTAAAACATGGTTTACTTAATATTTTACGCCCACTATTGAGAACTACTGCTCAGAAAAACATTGCTTTTTCCAAACATTACTGCTGATTGACAATATACCAGGTCACCTATGAGCTCTGATGGAGATGTACAAAGAAATTAGTGTTGTTTTCATGCCTGTTGAGGTGGTTTGGATCCGTGTCCCCACCCATATCTCATGTTGAATTGTAATCCCCAGTGTTGGAAGTGGAGCCTGATGCAAGGTGATTGGATCATGGAGATGTTTCTTGTGAATGGTTTGGCACCATCCCCTTCGTGCTGTTCTGGTGAGAGTGAGTGAGTCCTCATGGGATCTCGTTGTTTAAAAGTGTGTGACACCTTTCCCTTTGTTCTTGCTGCTGCTACCATGTGAGACCCTTCTCTCCCCCTTCACCTTCTGCCATTATTGTAAGTTTCCTGAGGCCTCTCCAAGTCATGCAGATGCCAGCATCATGTTTCCTGTACAGCCTGCAGAACCCCGAGCCAATTAAACCTCTTCTATGTATAAAATACCCAGTCTCAAGTATTTCTTTAAAGCAATGTGAGAACTGACTAATACATCTGCTAATGCAACATCCATCCTACAGCCCATGGATCGAGGAGTATTTTGACTTTCAAGTGTTATTACTTAAGAAATACATTTTGTAAGGCTGTAGCTGCCATAGGTGGCGATTCCCCTAATGGACCTGGGCAAAGTTAATTGAAAACCTTCTGGAAAGGATTCACTATTCTACATGCCATTAAAAACAGTCAAAATATCAATATTGACAGGAATTTGGAAGAAGCTGATTCCAACCCTCATGGATGACTTTGAGGGGTTCAAGCCTTCAGTGGAGGAAGTCACTACAGGTGTAGTGGAAATAGCAAGAGAAGTAGAATTAGAAATGGGAGCCTGAAGATATAGTCGTACTGCTTCAGTCTCATGATAAAACTTGAGTGGATGAGGAGTTGCTTCTTATGAATGAGCAAAGAAAGTGTTTACTTGAGAGGGAATCTACTCCTGATGAAGATCCTGTGAGTATTGTTAAAATGACAACCGAGGATTTAAATATTACACAAATGTTGTTGATAAAGCAATGGCAGGACTTGAGAACATTGACGCCAATATTTAAAGAAGTTCAACTGTGGGTAAAATGCTATCAAACAGCATTGCATGCTACAGAGAAATCTTTCATGAAAGGAAGACTCATTTGATGTGGCAAACCTCATTTTTTTTTCATTTTCAGAAATTTCCACAGTCACCCCAACCTTCAGCAACCACTCCCTGATGAGTCATTGTCCATCAACATGGAGGCAAAATCCTCCACTAGCAAAAAGATTATCACTCACTGAAGGCTCAGATGGCGATGACCATTAGCATTTTTTAGCAATAAATTATTATAAAATTAAAATATGTTCATTGTTTCAGACATAATGCCACTGTATACTTAATAGATTATAGTATAGTGTAAACATAACTTTCATATGCACTGGGATACCAGAACATTTGGGTGACTCACTTTATTGAGAGATTAACTTTATTGTGGTGGTCTGGAATGGAACCCACAATATCTTTGAGGTATGCCTGTAGTGAAATATCCCAGCACTGTGTCAGTCAACAATGACAACAGTCATGGGCATTGATGAAGTTCAGGAATTGTGTATTCCATGAATAGGCCTTCTGAGCTCCTGTCATCTTAACAAACCCTCTAGAGTGGTTCCCATGGCGCCCCCTGTTAATGTGGCAAAACAGCAGTTCAGCGTGGCTGAGGGAACTCTGACAAAGATGTCCTAAAGGCATTGTCCTGCATGTGCCCTGTTTGGGAAAACTGAGGGAAACCTTAAGGCTACAGTTAATTAGGAATGAATTTTTTAAATCAGTGGTTAGGAAGAATGGACTTTACTGTTAACAGTTTTTGAAGAATGAATTTTAAGATTATGATTATTATCAAGAGTTTTAAATGACGTGATAAAATGCTTGTAAAATTATCTCAAGTGTTAACTGCAAAGTACAGAAGTGTGATACCAACTTTGTAAGTATAGACACAAATATTTATGGAGATCTGCATAGGAGATTGAAAGGAAATATGCCAGAATCTTTACAGTGATTATTTCTAGAAAGGGGATTATGAAAGATTGTTTTTATATCCCTGTTCTTTTAAAATGTTCCATAAGTAGGTGTTACTCTTAGAATTATAAAAAATAATATATTTTTATTTAGAGACTTTATCTGTTGGATTTTGTTTGAAGAGTTATACATTTGTACGATTTAAATATCAAAATGCTTTAACAGGGTAAACATTGAGAAGTCTTACGGAGGGTAGAAGCAGGACGTGACTCAGGAGGCAGGACTCAATCAACTTCAGAGGCAGGGCCCAGACACCGGACCAACTGAAGACTAACTAAAACAGGGAGGAGCTGGGAGCACCTTTCCATAAGACACACCTACCGGTGTGCCATGTCAGTTTACCATTGCCATGGCAACAACCGGAAGTTACCACCCCTTTCCATGGCAACAACCCAACAACCCAGATGTTACCATCCTTTTTCCTAGAAATGTCTGCATAATCTGCCCCCTAGTTTGCACATAATTAAAAGTGGGTATAAATATGACTACAGCACTGCCTCTGAGCAGCTATTTTGGGCACACTGCCTACGGGGTAGGCCTACTCTGCAGGGAGCAGTACTTCTGCTGCTGTACACTGTTGGTTCAATAAAAGTTGCTAATACCACTGGCTTGCCCTTGAATTCTTTCATGGGGGAAGCCACGGACCTTCCCGGGCTAAGCCCCAATTTGAGGGCTCACCTGCCCTGCGTCGTCACCTCTACTCTGGTTTTCATCTCTTCCACTTCTCTATGAACAACTACTCATTTAGTTTCCTCTGCATTCTTCCCGAGTTCTTTTTGCAGATATAAGCAAATATGAAAGCATGTTGTTATCCTCTCCCCTTTCTTACACAAAACATTACATACACTGCTTTGCACTTTGTTCTTTTCAGTTCATTTATCCCAGTGATATTTCCATAAGAGTACATGCATAAAGCTTCCTCATTTATTGTCACAGCTGCACAGCAGTCCACTGTGTGGATGTTTCACTGTATTTGTTTCTTCTTTTTGACTATTACCAAAATAATGCCGCCATGAAGAATCTTGTATATACCTCAATTTTTAAAGTTTGCAGGTGTCTTTGTAGGATAAATATGTGGAAAGGGGCTTGCGGTTCAAAGGGTATTTTTCATTTTGATAACGATTGCCAAATTGCCCTCCATAGCAGCGACACTATTTTACACTCTCATCAGTAATGCTTGTGAGCATCTGTTTTCCACATCCTTGCCAACGTGTGTGTTGCCCAACTTATTTGTTTAATCTAATCTTATAAATTAAAAATGGCTTTATCAAAGTTTTATTCATATTTTTCTTACATAAGGTAGATAAATATCTTTTCACCTATTTAAGAACCATTTGTATTTCTTTTTTGTTCAGGTCCTTTGCCTTATTTTTCTAATGGATCACAGATTCTTGTTTATTTAAAGTCGGGAGATTATCCTTTGGTTAATTGCAAATTCTATTTTTTTTTTCAGTTTATTATTTGTATGGTGATGTGTGGTAGTCACATCAAATAGTAGGTTTGGGTTTTTTAAACGAAGTTAAAATTAGGAATCTCTTTAGAGTGGCTCTGACATTTGAGTCATAATTAGAAAGACCTTTCCTACTTCGAGTTTATAAAGGAATTTCCACATTTTTTATAGCGCTTCCATGTCTTCAGTATTGACACTTAGATCTTCAGAGTTTTTCATGATCTACATTGTAAGAATCCAACTTTAAGTTTCTTGAATGGCTGCCTCAGGCCCCAGCACCACCAATTCATTTTTTAAAAAGCTCTTTATAGCACACGAATTTGAGTTTCCACCTTTTTCATATACTTTCTTAAAAGTAATATAATTTTCAAGAAAGAAAGAATGCTCTGTGGAAGCTCAAGAAAAGAGCTCCTTCACATCAACTACTTGGTGATGCAGAGAATAATAACATTTTTTTTTTCTTTTTGATACAAGGTCTT
>NW_012105587.1:916313-918158 GCF_000951045.1 Mandrillus leucophaeus
GGGGGGAATGGCAGCCTTTGGAGGAAGCAGGATGAGTGCTTTAGGATAGGTTCTGGGAGTGTGGGTTAGCTCAGCAGTGGGAGCATTGAGGGCTTTTAGCAGCAGACTGACCTGGTAGAAACGGTATTAAGAATTTTATATGTTTCTGTACCTGCCACAGATGATGATGATGATGATGATGATTATTATTATTATTATTATTTGAGACGGTGTCTTGCTTTGTCACCCACGCTGGAGTGCAGTGGCGTGATCTCAGCTCACTGCAACCTCTGCCTCCCAGGTTCAAGTGATTCTCCTGCCTCAGCCTCCCGAGTAACTGGGACTACAGGCACGTGCCACCATGCCCAGCTAATTTTTGCATTTTTAGTAAAGACAGGGTCTCACTGTGTTGGCCAGGCTGGTCTCGAACTCCTGGCCTCAGGTGATCCACCCGCCTTGGCCTCCCAAAGTGCTGAGATTACAGGTGTGAGCCACCGCCCCTGGCCAGATATTATTCTTTAGGTCTTATATGCCAGTGGGTTTTTCTTTTTCCAAGTCTGAATTTGGCTATAGTTGTAAAATACAATTAGTTCTTATTTAATGCCAGCATAACTCTGAGAGGGCAGTTTTCCAGTTTTTTTGATCCAGCATTTACCCTACATTCTCAACATTTTCATGCCATTCACCATTTCCTTGCATTTTGCCTCAGCTGTCGCAAATACTAGCCCCTCCACTTCTTTGTTTCTGCAGTTAATAAATGCTGTTTTATTGGATGCTGAGTTGGTCACGCTGCCTTTGTCAGTTCTCCTGGTCACAAAACATATGGCTTTGTTATGGCTGATTATAACTGACTAGCAATATTTATGTAACGTTTCATCTCCAGGACTTCCCCAGCCACGTGGAACTGTAAGTCCAATTAGACTTCTTTCTTTTGTAAATGGCCCAGTCTCAGGTATGTCTTCATTAGCAGCGTGAAAACAGACTCATACACTTTACACTTCACAACCACCCTAGGAAACACGTACTCATTTTATGAATGAAAAAGCTGATCATCAGAGAGGCTGAAGACCTTGTCCGTCTGTCTCACTCCAGAGTTTTTGCTCTGGTCTACCACAGCGCATTGGCTCTGGCTGGAATTGTTTTTCAAACACATTTATGGCTTCTAGGATATTTGTATCAAATATTGCTTGAAGGGAGCAATTGGCTAGGACTCATTTTAATACGCACACACACAAACACACACATATATACAGATTTTCTGGTATAGTCTTTGTTGCAATGATATTGTTGCTCCATTTGTACTCATTGCCTTGGACCCAG
The DNA here is from genome assembly GCF_000951045.1 of Mandrillus leucophaeus. Lineage (NCBI taxonomy): Eukaryota > Metazoa > Chordata > Mammalia > Primates > Cercopithecidae > Mandrillus > Mandrillus leucophaeus. The sequence goes on from NW_012105587.1 coordinate 917,613, forward strand.
TCCTCCATACAGTCAACATATACACATGCTCAGGGAACATATATTTGGGCCCAATGTGGGTTATACATTTTCTCCTCCACAAAAAGAGTTATGAAATAATTTTAAAATTTCAATGATTTTAAAGTACTTTTAAAATTTAAATGATTTTAAAGTAAAATCATTTGTGGTATACACTGAAGACAAAAAGTGTTATATAAATGCTAAATAATAATATTGTAAAGCCCCTATATTCTGTGAGAATGAGCACTATATAAATGCTAACTAGAATAGAATAGAAAATGTATTGATACATTGATAAATGGCTTATCAATGTATCAGGCTTCTTGTGTTTCATATGCTATATATATATATATATATATATAGAACTTGCAGCAAAAATGCAAAAGTAAATACTTATCTATTTTAATAATTATATAGCTGTACTATTCATTATAACACTGTGACTCTCTAAATCATTTTGTACCTAGGAAGAAGAGGCCTTTTCCTGTTACCTATTACTGTGAAACAAACTACCCCAGACCTTAGTGGCTTAAGTCATCAGGCATT
>NW_012105587.1:920423-922448 GCF_000951045.1 Mandrillus leucophaeus
AAGATTCAGATAAAATGACTATGTAATTTTAGGTTGATTTAAGGCCAGCCAGAAATTTCTTATTTGGCCCCTGTGGAAATGTTTCCAAAAGGGTGTTGATCCCCTTCCCGCCTAAGGAGACTCAGTGCTCTAACCCTAACTGAGGACGTCCTGGCTGAGTAAGAATCTTGCCATGTCTTGGGGTGATCCTTCTAATAGGAGTAGATGGAGATGGTGCTGGAATGCCTGCTTTGGTTCAGATCCCCAGAGTTAACTGCAAAGTTCGTTTTAAATTCTATGTTCCTGATGTCCGTCTTAGCTTTTTCACACACACACACACACACACACACACACACACACACACACACACAAAATGCTCTGATGGCACCTACCTTCCAACGCTGAGCGAGGAGACAGCCGGTAAACCTAGGAACCACACATTATCCTTTCATCATGTGTGCTGTATGGGGGCATTAGGCAGAGAGACCTCACCAGGGCTCTGGTCTACTCTTGAACAGCTTCCACTCTGGCTGCTGTGAGGGACAAGGTGAGTCAGGGAGGATATAGAGGAGGCTACAGCAAGAATCTGGGTAAAAACCAGTGCTGTTGAGACCAGAGTGGAAGCAGTGGAGAAAGACAAAAAAATCCATTTGAGATGTGTCTTGAAGGGAGAGCTGAAAGGAGCTGCTGCTGGTTACATGTGGGTGATGGGGGTCGGGGCAGGGGACGGAGAAAAAGCAAGAGGGATATTAAAAACAAGTCCGTAACTGGCCATGGACAAAACAGAATAGGATTTTTCAAAAAATAAAAGTAAGTGAAGTGGGTACTTTCAAAAAAAGTTGGAAACTTCCGCTACATACATAGAGTCGGGGGATGTGGTAGGTCAAAAAATGGTCCCCTCCAAGATATCTACTTCAAATCCCTGGAACTTGGCATTGTGACCTGATTTGGGGGACAAAACAAAAAGGTCTTTGCAGATTTAATTAAGAATCTTGAAATGAGATCATCCTGGATTATCTGGGTGGGCGTTAATCCAATGACAAGTGTCCTTATGAGAGAGAGAGTCAGAGGGAGACTTCACACAGACACTCAGGCAGACGAGGAGCAGGCAGTGTGACCACCGAGGCAGACTGGAGTGATATTGCCTCCAGGACAGCCTGCAGCCAACAGAAACTGCACGAGGCGAGGAAGGATCCTCCCAGAGACAGCAGGGTGCAGTGCCACGATCTCGGCTCACTGCAACTTCCGCCTCCCAGGTTCAAGCGATTCTCCTGCCTCAGCCTCCCGAGTAGCTGGGATTACAGGCGCATGCTACCACCAGCTAATTTTTGTATTTTTAGTAAAGACAGGGTTTCACCATGTTGGCCAGGCTGGTCTCAAACTCCTGACCTCAGGTGATTTCCCAACCTCAGCCTCCCAAAGTGCTGGGATTACAGGCGTGAGCCACGTCTCCTGGCTGGCCACGTCTCCTGGCCGAAAGAATACATTTCTGTTGTTTTAAGTCACCCAGTTTTTGGTAATTGGTTGCAGCAGCCTTGGGAAACTAACACAGGAGAGAGAGGGAAATGCTTCATGGATATTATCTATCTATTCATTGGCTGTCTCCCTCACCACTCCCCCACTGAAGGATTTCTGTCTGTCCTTTCACTGCTGTGTCCCCAGAGTCTAGAGAAGTCCAAGTACCTACTAGGCAGTCCATAAATATTTGCTGAACCAAGTAATAGTGGAGAATGTGATTTCCGATATGCTTGATAGTATGAAATACAAAGGCTGAAATGAGGAGAGGACATTTCTTCAAGTTGGGGGCACAGATCTTAATAAAGAGGCAGGAAAGAGCTCTGAGCAGAAATGGGCCATGATTTTGCCCTTTCGGAAGGTTCAAGTGGGGGGAATGGCAGCCTTTGGAGGAAGCAGGATGAGTGCTTTAGGATAGGTTCTGGAAGTGTGGGTTAGCTCAGCAGTGGGAGCATTGAGGGCTTTTAGCAGCAGACTGACCTGGTAGAAACGGTATTAAGAATTTTATATGTTTCTGTACCTGCCACAGAT
>NW_012105587.1:924038-926069 GCF_000951045.1 Mandrillus leucophaeus
TATATATATATATATAGAACTTGCAGCAAAAATGCAAAAGTAAATACTTATCTATTTTAATAATTATATAGCTGTACTATTCATTATAACACTGTGACTCTCTAAATCATTTTGTACCTAGGAAGAAGAGGCCTTTTCCTGTTACCTATTACTGTGAAACAAACTACCCCAGACCTTAGTGGCTTAAGTCATCAGGCATTCTATTACCTCTTATGATTCTGTGAATTACCTGGGCTCAGATGCCTGCTCCACATGGTTCACCTGAGGCTGGAGTCATTTGGAGGCACAACTAGGCTGGACTACCCAAGATGGCTTACTTGCATAGGTGGCAGTTGCTGGTAGTGGTTGGCTGGTTGCTCAGTTGGGAGTCAACTGGAGTGCCTCAGTTTTCTTCTACTGACTTCACTGTAGGGCTTGGGTTTCGCATACTATGGTGGCTGGGAACATTCCAAGCAGACCAGTCCCAATGTACAGCACCTTATTGAGCCTCTGCTTGCCCTGTTTGCTAATGACCCATCAGCCAAAGTAAGTCATGAGATCAAGTCTAGAGTCAATGTGGGGAGGACTATATAAGGCATGAATACCTTAAGGTGTGGTTAAATCAGAGCCATCATTGTAATAGTCCACCACAGAGCCACAGCCAGCCTTGAAAATATCCTCGTATCCCTGAGTGGCACAGAAATAGATGGGACCCTTGCCATCAACACCATCATAGCGAAGATCTAGAATAGAAGGTTGCAGGGCTTACAACAGTCGTTCCATACAAGACACCTCAGTGATGACCTGTGTGGAATGGTAATGAAGGACCAGACGGGATAATTGTGACCCTAATACAAAATAGAACCATCACACCCATGGCACTCTATAACTCTCATGTATTACTTCAGAATACATTCAACTGCAAGTAGCATAAAAGACAATTCTAATGACTTTAGAAAGAGACCTTTATTTCTCTCACATAATAAGATGTCCAAAAAACAGATGGTTACACAAATTGGTTCTATAGTTCAACAATGTGTTTGTAATTTTTGGCTGTTCCTGCATGGTCATAAGATTGCTGCCCCAGCTCCAGGCATCACATCTGAGATCAAAGCAGGAAGAAGGAAGAGGGAGGGAGGAGCTAGCATCAAACCATCTGAAATGAAAAGCTTTGCTAGAAATTTTCAGCTGACTTCTTCTTATGTCTCACTGGCCAGAATTGGTTACCCCAGCTGGAAAGAAGGCAAAGGAAAGGAATAGTCAGCTGACACTTCGCTGCTCAACATGGTATCAAGAGTCTGTAAATAAAGGAGTTGGGGTGGGGGCAGTTATACTGGTTAAAAAAAAGTGTCTGTCACTACCCTGAAACTTAGAAAAACAACCCAGAAACAAACCCAAAAACAACCCAGAAGTGTCTGAGATAAAAGCAGCTATAACCTTGATAGAAAGAGATCTTGAAATCCAAATTAAGTTATTTTAAAGAAAACCAAAGTTACATACAGTTGCTATGATTAGATAATATCTCTGAAGGATTATTCCCTGGCACATAGCAAGTACCAATACATGTTAGCTGTTGCGGTAAATATGATGTAACAGTAGTGGTGATGAAGATATTAATTATTATTACAACTGGCATGAGATAAATTAAGGTTTACCCATTCATCCGACAAACACTTATTGAGCTTTTTCTTCATACAAGAACCTTTACAATTCAAATCTTAGGAAACAAAGAGTTTAGTGGGTGATTCATAATATTAGGGGAAAAAACATTTATTTTGGATGCAGTATTAAGAGAAAAAGATAAGTGCTTTTGGAAAACATTCCTAATGATTCAGAATGCAATTCATTCTCCTTAAGAACATACCTGTGGAGATGGAAAACATTGTGACCTCAATTAAAAATTTTTTGTGTATGGTAAAAAGCACATAATACTCAATTGAAGGTCAGGAGTGCTGGCTCATGCCTGTAATCCTAGCACTTTGGGAGGCTGAGGCAGGAGGATCACTTGAGCTCACGAGTTTGAGACGAGCATGGGCAACATAGTGAGACCTC
>NW_012105587.1:927149-928505 GCF_000951045.1 Mandrillus leucophaeus
ACACAGAGGAAAGAAGACAGGCAACTGCTGAGGTCCCCTAGGCCTTTGAGAAAACGGAGTTGTACCTTTGGCCACATAAGTGCATACCTACAAGGAAGGCGATAATGTAGACACCAAGGGAATGGGCACTGTCCAAAAAGAAATGCCCCACAAATGTCACCATGGCAAAACTAAAAGAGTCTACAAAGTTACCTAGCATGCTATTGGCATCATTGTAAACAAAAAAGGGCAAGATTCTTGCCAAGAGAATTAATATGCATATTGGGCATATTAAGCACTCTAAGAGCCAAGATGACTTCCTGAAAGTGTGTGAAGGAAAATCATCAGAATAAAGAGTGAAGCTAAAGAGAAACCTGAAGCTGCAGCCTGTTCCACCCAGAGAAGCACAGTTTTTGAGAATCAGTGAAAAGGAGCCTGAGCTGCTGGAGTCTATTAATGGAATTCATGGTATAACAGGTGAAAGGAAGAAGAAGAAGGAGAAGGAGAGAAAGAGGAAGAGGAAGAGGACTTCCAGATTGTAAAGGAAGAAAGAGAAAGAGGAGGAGGAAGGGAAAGAGGAGGCAAAAATAAATTTGAAACCTCTTTGAAACCACAAAATCTGGTAAAATGAATAACGTTAAGAAGAGAATACACTGTAAATCATGTCTTAATATTAATATTATGTAAAAATTATGCATAATAGCTAGAGACAAGTCTGTAGAACTCAAAGAGAAGAGAAACAATGTAAACATTAGTACAATTACATTATATATTAAGAGTCTGAATCATAACTACAAAAAAATGAAAGTAGGCAAGCAGAATTAGTAAAATTTTTTGAGATAGTAATTGAGGTTGAAAAACTAGGGTGTATAATATACTACGTTTCTAATCATATTATGCATTTGTTAATTATCCTTTCTTTCAGGTATCTAATCATGAAATCGTTATCTAAGGCTGGCTCTGTAGCAAGTCTTATGCTAGGAGCTAGAGCTTGAAAGGCAGGTGGTAGTCTCTGCCAATGAGAAATGTATATCTCATGGGGAGACATAGATATATTGTAATACAGGAAATGCAGGAAGGAATCTCACATTTTGAGGGTGCCTACTATGTGACAAAGACCATGCAATGTACTAAATACCTACATATACTATTTCACGATAACAGCTAAAGCCAATTTCTTATAAGTTTAAAAATTTATCAGAGACCTAGAAAATTGTTCACTCAATATACTAACTAGACAAAATTTTAAACTTACATCTTAATAAATTGTCAAAGGATTTTATTTTTAATGGCAAGGGAAGCTTTCAAGGGATCTAGTCTCTACGCATGTAGAAGAAAACGAACTGAAAAGAAAGCAGTTGGGATGGGTTTCAGAGA
>NW_012105587.1:931815-932884 GCF_000951045.1 Mandrillus leucophaeus
TCCCAGCTACTCAGGAAGCTGAGGCGGGAGGAACACTTCAGCCTGGGAGGTCAAGGCTGCAGTGAGCTGTGTTGACACCACTGCACTCCAGTCTGGGTGACAGAGTGAGACCCTGTCTCAAAAATAAATAAATAAATAAATAAAATTAAAAATACTCAATTGACCATCTTAGCCATTTTAAAGTGTACAGTATAGTAATAAAAAGATATTTTTGTTGCAGTACCAGTTTCAGTAAAAATAACAGTAAACATTTTATTGGAATAAGGAAATATATCATATAGACTTGAAGAAAGAGGGACTATCACTGTTCAAAACCTGTCAGTTTTGGGCTGTTTTATGATTTTCTTTAACTTGGTTTGACTTTTTGAGTCAGCAAAAGATTAAAGTTGATACAGAAACACACACACATCCCCCCCGACACACACACATTGCTCTGTGAGAATGTCTTGGTTATGGAGATGTGTCTGCTCTTTGTAATAAAAAAGGACACAGGTTTACTGCTAAGCCCAGGCAGGTTTGCTGGGCCAGCTCTGAGGGCTCACAATGAAAACGCAGAAGAAAAAACCAAAACAGGTAACATGCCGCAAAAAGTGCACAGAACTTTTCTGAGTGTAAGAGAAGGGCACAGGGAGAAGAGAATGGGATGAGGTTGTGAGGGGTGGAATGGCAGGGAGGATTGACAGGATGGATTTCAGGAGGGAACATGAGAGAAAACAAAACTCAAAGGATGGTTTGGCATGATCCAAAAACAACAGATAGAAGGTAAATAAATATTTCCTTAAAAGAGAGAACCTTAAAGTTTCCCCCAAAAAAGGAAGAAAATGAAGGAAAAGAAAGAGAAGTAAAGGAGATGGGGAAAAAGGGGAAGGAAAGGAGACATTAATAAAGGTCAAAGCCGAAGAAAACAAGAAGCAAGTCTAATGGTTGGAATTCGAGTCCCAGAAGAATAATAATACAGGAAATAGCTCAATTCTAGGCAAGAAGAGATACAACACTCAGGTTACTTTTAAGAAGAGGAAAGTACCTTTCGGCCTCAACTCCCAGCTTCCAGTAATTTGATAAAATGACG
>NW_012105587.1:933734-935850 GCF_000951045.1 Mandrillus leucophaeus
TTTCTAATCATATTATGCATTTGTTAATTATCCTTTCTTTCAGGTATCTAATCATGAAATCGTTATCTAAGGCTGGCTCTGTAGCAAGTCTTATGCTAGGAGCTAGAGCTTGAAAGGCAGGTGGTAGTCTCTGCCAATGAGAAATGTATATGTCATGGGGAGACATAGATATATTGTAATACAGGAAATGCAGGAAGGAATCTCACATTTTGGGGGTGCCTACTATGTGACAAAGACCATGCAATGTACTAAATACCTACATATACTATTTCACGATAACAGCTAAAGCCAATTTCTTATAAGTTTAAAAATTTATCAGAGACCTAGAAAATTGTTCACTCAATATACTAACTAGACAAAATTTTAAACTTACATCTTAATAAATTGTCAAAGGACTTTATTTTTAATGGCAAGGGAAGCTTTCAAGGGATCTAGTCTCTACGCATGTAGAAGAAAACGAACTGAAAAGAAAGCAGTTGGGATGGGTTTCAGAGAGAAAAGGGGATTACATAAAATAATGTCTGGAGTGAGGTTGAGCAATGGAGACATTCTTGAGAATGGTTTTTACAAAAGTAAAAGAAATTCTGAAATGTATTAATGTTGAAATCAAATAATAAAGGAAATCATTTAACTGAAGACTACAAAACTCAAGAACTGAGCTGAATTATTATTTTTCTGTTGAAAACAGAATGTGCTTCTGGATATCATGGCCTCACTACTAAGGTCTACAAGATGTCTGAACATAGCCCAAAGGATACCTGGAACTGAGATACCAAAGGCACATGGAGGGAAGCTTATGTGGAGCCCAGGTGTTCACGGGTCCACAGGCATGCATTATTCTGTATCAGACACACACAAAAGAATCTTTAAAAAGTTCACAGTTTTCAAGAGCAAACCAACTGCAAAACTAGCAGAAGAAAAGAAATAACCAAAATCAGAGCTATAATGAATGAAATTTCATACAAAAAAAATCAATGAAACTAAAAGTTACTTCTTTGAAAGAATAAATAAGATTGATAGGCCACTACCTAGATTAATAAAGAAAAAAAGAGAGAAGATCCAAATAAACACAATCAGAAATCACAAAGGTGACAGTACCACCAACTCCACAGAAATACAAAAGCCCTCAGAGACTATTATGAACACCTCTATGCACACAATCTAGAAAACTTAGAAGTAATGGGTAAATTCTTGGATACATACAACCCCTCATAATTCAACCAAGAAGAATTTGAAATCCTGAACAGACCAATAATGAGTTCTGAAATTGAATCTGTAATAAAAAACCTGCCAACCCAAAAAAGCTCTAGACCACACAAATTCACAACTGAATTATATCAGACATATAAAGAGCTTGTACCAATCCTACTGAAATTATTCCAAAACACTGAGGAGGAGGGAAGCCTCCCTAACTCATTCTATGAGGCCAGCATCATCCTGATACCAAAACCTGGCAGAGACATGACAAAAAAAGAAAACTTCAGGTCAATACCCTGGTGAACATAGACACAAAAATTCTTCAACACAATACAAGCAAAGTGAATCCAGCAACCTATCAAAAAGCTAATTCACCATGATAGAGTAGGCTTTATCCCTGCCATACAAGGTTGGTTCAACATACGCAAATCAAGAAATATGATTCATTACAGAAACAGAACTAAAAACAAAAACCACATGACCATCTCAATAGATGCAGAAAAGGCTTTCGATAAAATACAGCATCTCTTCATGCTGAAAACATTCAACCTAGGAAATGAAGGAACATAACTCAAAATAGTAAGAGTCATCTATGACAAACCCACAGCCAACATCATACTGAACAGGCAAAAACTGGAAGCATTCTCCCTGAGAACTGAAATAAGAGAAGGATCCTCACTCTCATGACTCCTATTCAATATAATACTGGAAGTCCTAGCCAAAGCAACCACACAAGAGGAAGAAATAAAAGGAATCCAAATAGGAAAAGAGTAAGTTGAATGATCTCTCTTCATAGACAATATGATTCTATACCTAGAAATCCCCACAGCTTCTGCCCAAAGCCTTCTAGAATTGATAAACAACTTCAGTAAAATTTCAGGATACAAAATCAACACACAAATATCAGTAGTATTTCTGT
>NW_012105587.1:936330-938967 GCF_000951045.1 Mandrillus leucophaeus
CTATTCTTAAATTCACATGGGGCCTCTGCGGGCTGCTCCCGCCCTTCACTGGCCTGGCCTGGACCAGAAGCTGCGCTGTGGGCCTGGTCTTCACTCTGGGGGCGGGCACCGGAGCTGATAGGACATGGGCAAGAAGCACAAGGAACACCAAGTCGAAAAAACACTTCTGTGAGGAGTATGTATAGAAGCCCTTGAGGCTGGTCCTCAAAGTAGGAGGGAACGAAGTCACCGAACTCTCCACGGGTAGCTCAGGGCATGACTCCAACCTCTTCGAAGGCAAGTAAGATCATGACAAACACAAGGACAGAACGCAGAAAAAGAGAAAGAAAGGCGAGAAACAGGTTCCAGGGGAAGATAAAGAGATAAAATGTAGAAGAGTTAAGGAGGATAAAAAGAAGCGGGATTGAGACCTTGTGGCGAATGAGGCAGAAAAAGACCTCCAGTGTCATGCCCCTGTGAGATCCTCTCACAAGCTCTTTAGCCAAACAAGAAGAAGTAGAACAGACACCCCTTCAAGAAACTTTGAATCAACTGATGAGACAATTGCAGAGAAAAGACCCAAGTGCTTTCTTTTCATTTCCTGTGACTGATTATATTGCTCCTGGCTACTCCATGATCATTAAACAACCAAGGGATTTTAGTACTATGAAAGAAAAGGTCAAGAACAATGACTACCAGTCGATAGAACTAAATGATAACTTCAAACTAATGTGCACTAATGCCATGATTTACAACAAACCAGAGAGCATTTACTATACAGCTGCAAAGAAGCTGTTGCACTCGGGGATGACAGTTCTTAGCCAGGAAAGAATTCAGAGCCTGAAGCAGAGTATAGACTTCATGGATGACTTGCAAGAAACTCAAAAGCAGAAAGATAGAACAGACTGGGGAGGATGGAGGCAAAGTGGGGAGGATGGAGGCAAAATGGGGAGGATGGAGGTTGCTGGTCGAGAGAGAAAGGACTCTGGAGATGCTGAAGCACAAGCCTTCAAGAGTCCTGGCAAAGAAAATTAAAATGTAGACAAAGATGTGCTTGAAGATAAGCTTAAAAGCAATAATTCAGAGAGAGACAGCAGGAGCAGCTTGACCAAATCGTGAAGGAATCTGGAGGAAAGCTGACCAGACAGCTTGTGAACAGTCAGTGCGAATTTGAAAGAAGAAAACCAGATGGAACAACAACATTGGGACTTCTCCTTCCTGTGGATCCCATTGTAGAAGTGTGAGATTTGAATTATGGACCCTACAGTTCTTATGCACCGTGTTATGACTCCACGTTTGGAAATATCAGCAAGGATGATTCTGATTTAATATATCCAACCCATGGGGAAGACTCTGATCTTCCAACTGATTTCAGCATCCATGAGTTTTGGGCCACATGCCAAGACTATCCATATGTTATGGCAGATAGTTTACTGGATGTTTTAACAAAAGGAGGGAATTTCAGGACCCTACAAGAGTTGGAGATGTCATCGCCTGAAGATGAAGGCCATACTAGGACACTTGACACAGCAAAAGAAATGGAGATTATAGAACAAGAACCAGCAGGGTGTTTGGACCCCAATACTCAAGACAGGCTCACAGCACTGAAAGTAGTAAACTTTGGCATTCCAGTTGAAGTTTTTGACTCTGAAGAACCTGAAGTATTCAGAAGAAACTTGATGAGGCCACCAAATTATTCAGGGAGCTCCAGGAAGCCCAGAACGAGTATTTGAGCACCAGACCCCCTCTCAGTATGATCTGTCTCTTGGGTGCCTCCTGCAGAGAAATGCATCTCGCTGAACAAGTGACCAATAATCTTAAAAACTTGCACAGCAAGTAACTCCAGGTGATACTGTAAGCATGTGTGAATTTCAAAAAGCAATGGGGATTTCCATTCTTTCCCCCATCATGGAAAACAACTTTGTAGATTTAACAGAAGATCTCAAAGAACCTAGAAAGATGGATGTTGCTGAGTGTGGACCTGGTGGGAGTTGAGGCACCTGGTATTTGATTATATATTATTATATACTTTTTCATTCTTAACTTAGAAATACTTTTCAGAAGATATTAAATATTTTTAAATTGTGTTTTTAATTAAACTTTGGAACAGTGAATTTGAATGTTCCAGAGGGGAAAAAAATAAATAAGTATAAATAAAATTCACATGGAACCAACAAAGAGCATGAATAGCTAAAGCAATCCTAAGCAAAAAGAACAAATCTAGGGGTATCATGTTATCCAACTTCAAACTATACTACAAGGCTATGGTAACCAAAACAAACAAACAAACAAAAAAGCATCATACAAAAACAGACACATAGACCAATAAAACAGGTTAGAGAACCCAGAAATAAAGCTTCACATTTACAACTATCTGATCTTCAACAAAGTTGACAATAACAAGCAATGAGAAAAGGACTTCCTATTCAATAAATGGTCCTGGGATAACTGGCTTGTCATCCACAGAAGATTGAAACTGGACCCCTTCCTTTCACTGTATATACAAATTAACTCAAGATAGATGAATACTTAAATGTAAGACCTCAAACTATACAGACCCTAGAAGAAAACCTAGGAAATACCATTCTAGACAAGCCTTTGCAAAGATTTCGTGACAGTCTCCAAAAGCAGTTACAACAACAAAGTAAACAGACAATC
>NW_012105587.1:939017-941268 GCF_000951045.1 Mandrillus leucophaeus
CAGTATGATCTGTCTCTTGGGTGCCTCCTGCAGAGAAATGCATCTCGCTGAACAAGTGACCAATAATCTTAAAAACTTGCACAGCAAGTAACTCCAGGTGATACTGTAAGCATGTGTGAATTTCAAAAAGCAATGGGGATTTCCATTCTTTCCCCCATCATGGAAAACAACTTTGTAGATTTAACAGAAGATCTCAAAGAACCTAAAAAGATGGATGTTGCTGAGTGTGGACCTGGTGGGAGTTGAGGCACCTGGTATTTGATTATATATTATTATATACTTTTTCATTCTTAACTTAGAAATACTTTTCAGAAGATATTAAATATTTTTAAATTGTGTTTTTAATTAAACTTTGGAACAGTGAATTTGAATGTTCCAGAGGGGAAAAAAATAAATAAGTATAAATAAAATTCACATGGAACCAACAAAGAGCATGAATAGCTAAAGCAATCCTAAGCAAAAAGAACAAATCTAGGGGTATCATGTTATCCAACTTCAAACTATACTACAAGGCTATGGTAACCAAAACAAACAAACAAACAAAAAAGCATCATACAAAAACAGACACATAGACCAATAAAACAGGTTAGAGAACCCAGAAATAAAGCTTCACATTTACAACTATCTGATCTTCAACAAAGTTGACAATAACAAGCAATGAGAAAAGGACTTCCTATTCAATAAATGGTCCTGGGATAACTGGCTTGTCATCCACAGAAGATTGAAACTGGACCCCTTCCTTTCACTGTATATACAAATTAACTCAAGATAGATGAATACTTAAATGTAAGACCTCAAACTATACAGACCCTAGAAGAAAACCTAGGAAATACCATTCTAGACAAGCCTTTGCAAAGATTTCGTGACAGTCTCCAAAAGCAGTTACAACAACAAAGTAAACAGACAATCCGTAGGAGAAAATACTTGTAAACTATGCATCTGATAAAAGCCTAACATCCAGAATATGTAAGGAACCTAAACAGATCAACAAGTGAAAAACAACCCCATTAAAAAATGGGCAAATGATATGAACAGACTCTTTTCAAAAGAAGACATATATATTGCCAAAAAGCATAGGAAAAATGCTCAACATTACTAATAATTAGAGAAATGCAAATTAAAACCACAATGAGATACCATCTCCCACTAGTCAGAATGGCTATTAACAGATGTTTGGGAGGCTGCAGAGAAAAGAGAACTCTTACACATTGCTGGTGGGAATGTAAATTAGTTCAGCCACTGTGGAAAGCATTTTTGAGATTTCTCAAAGGACTTAGAGCTACCATTCAACCTGGCAATCCCATTACTGAGTATACACCCAAAGAAATATAAATCATTCTACCAAAGAGATACATGCATTCATATGTTCATTTTAGCACTATCTATAATAGCAAAGACATGGAATCAACGTAGATGCCCATCAACAATGGACTGGATAAAGAAAATGCAGTACACCATGGTATACTATGTAGCTATAAAAAGGAACAAAATTGTGCCCTTGCAGCAACATAGATGCAGCTAGAGGCCATTATCTTGAGTGAATTAGCACAGGAATCAAATATTGCATGTTCTCACTTATAACTGAGAGCTAAACGTTGAGTACACATGGACACAAAGGGGAGAACAACAGATACCAGGGCCTACTTGAGGGTGGAGAGAGGGAGGAGGGTGAGGGTTGAAAAACTACCTGTCAAGTACCATGCTCATTACCTGGGTGATGACATTATTTGTATGCCAGTCTCCAGCAACATGCAACTTATTCATGTAACAAATCTGCACATGTACCCCCTGGACCTAAAAGAAAAGTTGAAAAGGGAAAAAAAAAAAAAAAAAAGATAATGCCTTCTGCTGTAACAAACAAAGCTGAAAAAAACACCAGTGACTTAATAAGAGTTTATTTTGAGCACCTAAAAAAGTTCACAGTTTTTGTTTTTAAGATAGAAATGGAAAACTTTCAAATCTAGAGACACCAATTTTACTCTATTTTTCATAGTAAGACTTGTGGATGGCTGTTCCTGGAATAATTGGCAAGAATAGCAAAATACACAGGATTTTAGCGTATCCATGAAAGAAAGTAACTGAATTATTCTAGTTCAGCAAGAAATGTAGTGTTTTATAAAGACGTCATAAATCACTTACAAAAGGAAGATTTACCAGTAAATGAGACAATTACATAGCTATTGGAGAAAAAGTAAAGTTGAATATCTGCATTGCTATATGCCAAAATAAATTTCAAAGAGATTAAAGATTT
>NW_012105587.1:941318-942900 GCF_000951045.1 Mandrillus leucophaeus
AATGCAGTACACCATGGTATACTATGTAGCTATAAAAAGGAACAAAATTGTGCCCTTGCAGCAACATAGATGCAGCTAGAGGCCATTATCTTGAGCGAATTAGCACAGGAATCAAATATTGCATGTTCTCACTTATAACTGAGAGCTAAACGTTGAGTACACATGGACACAAAGGGGAGAACAACAGACACCAGGGCCTACTTGAGGGTGGAGAGAGGGAGGAGGGTGAGGGTTGAAAAACTACCTGTCAAGTACCGTGCTCATTACCTGGGTGATGACATTATTTGTATGCCAGTCTCCAGCAACATGCAACTTATTCATGTAACAAATCTGCACATGTACCCCCTGGACCTAAAAGAAAAGTTGAAAAGGGAAAAAAAAAAAAAAAAAAGATAATGCCTTCTGCTGTAACAAACAAAGCTGAAAAAAACACCAGTGACTTAATAAGAGTTTATTTTGAGCACCTAAAAAAGTTCACAGTTTTTGTTTTTAAGATAGAAATGGAAAACTTTCAAATCTAGAGACACCAATTTTACTCTATTTTTCATAGTAAGACTTGTGGATGGCTGTTCCTGGAATAATTGGCAAGAATAGCAAAATACACAGGATTTTAGCGTATCCATGAAAGAAAGTAACTGAATTATTCTAGTTCAGGAAGAAATGTAGTGTTTTATAAAGACGTCATAAATCACTTACAAAAGGAAGATTTACCAGTAAATGAGACAATTACATAGCTATTGGAGAAAAAGTAAAGTTGAATATCTGCATTGCTATATGCCAAAATAAATTTCAAAGAGATTAAAGATTTAAATATAAAAATAAGCATAGCAACTAGAAGAAAAAGAGTTGAATTTCTTTTACTTTACATTGGAGAAAGACATTCAAGCATGAAATCAAAGGCAGAAAGCCATGAAGAAAAATATTAACAAATGAAACATGAAAACATTCAAAACTCCTATATATTTTTTTAAAGCCATAATTCATTTAAAGGCAAAAAACAAAGTAGAAGAATAGTTGAGTCATATCTGACAGATGATTTGATATATAAAGAGTACTTATCAATCAATAAAAGACACTCAACATAAAAAATGGGCAAAGACAAGAATAGTCAAATCATACATAATACATGCAAATGGCCAATAAACATGAAAATCTTCAACTTTGCCAATAATTAAAGATAGGATATTTGCCTACAAAGTTAGCTAAAAATGTTTACAGTTATAACAGCAGTGTTTTTGAATAAATAGAGAAGTGAATACTCTCAAAGTTGGCTATGAGTATAAGTTGGTATAATTTTGTAGGTAATTTAGCAATGTGTATAAATATGCTTAAGATAAAGATATACTTGACTTAGTAATTCTCTAATCAATCTGTTCTAAGGATTAATTATTAATTTATTATTGAATAATTATAAATTATTTTTTGAAAATTTATGATTTTGAAAGTTTTATATACAAAACTGAAATTTTTATATACAAGTTTATTCAACTTATTTTTGACAGCATTATTTTTAATAATAAAAAATGGAAAACAACATAAATGATCACAA
The DNA here is from genome assembly GCF_000951045.1 of Mandrillus leucophaeus. Lineage (NCBI taxonomy): Eukaryota > Metazoa > Chordata > Mammalia > Primates > Cercopithecidae > Mandrillus > Mandrillus leucophaeus. The sequence continues at coordinate 942,868 of NW_012105587.1, forward strand.
TTTGGAAATTATAGCCCAATCATATGCAAGTAT
>NW_012105587.1:944575-948484 GCF_000951045.1 Mandrillus leucophaeus
AAAAAAAAAAAAAAGGTTGAAGGCAAAACTTGAGCATAAAGTGTAAAGATGAGAGCCTTTTATGGTCTTAGCCTAGTTCTGGTTTATGCAGGTAATGTCAGTCACCCTGGCAACCACATAATGGGGCCATTACTTTGTATTTATAAATTGTACAGCAGAGGAACTGGAGACAGATCAAGAGGAAAAATGTGTTGCCCATACTGTGTACAGCACATATTTACTTAGCCTGCTTGTCCTGCAATCTTCTAACCCCCATGAGAACAGAAAAGTTTTCTTCCATCCTATCTGCATCTACTTTGGAGCAGAGGGAATAGCACATAGTGAAAGAGGCCAAACACAAAAAGCCACATACTGTATGATTCCATTTGTGTAAAATGTTCACAATAGCCAAATCCATGAGGACAGAAAATCGATTAGCATTTGTCTGGGCTAGAGGGAGGGGGAACAGGGAGTGACTGTTAACAGGTACAGATTTCTTTCTGGGGTGAAGAAAGTATTCTGGAATTAGATAGTAACGGTGGCTGCACAATCTGGGAATACACAAAACCCACTCAGTGGTAGATGTGAAAATGGTGAGCTTTACGGCATGTAAATTATATCTAGATTTAAAAGGAAAACATATTGAATAGAGTATAAAAGACCAGAAAGACTCATGTGGAGGAGGCTGGGTCTGGCAGAGGGAGGAACTACTCCAGCTGGGTCTACCCAGCCTAATCATCCTTCTGTGGCAGATCCTGGAGGGGTTCTTAACCCTGCAATTCTAAAAACAGCAAAAAGGTTCCTTGATAACAAATGACTCAAACTACACTATATGCAAGGACAAAAGACATGTTATCACATAAAAAGTATTTTATGTCTATATATATTTAATATATAAAACATATATTAGTATCTAAACATTCCAATGTTTACTTACAGTTTCTCTTCACTAAAAAGTTGATGGGGAGAATTATAAGGCCTGATTAGGGCATAGTTTCTGTTACAGAACTTTCTGGATTCATACCCTCTCTGTTTCTGTTGATTCTCTCCTACGGGACACACTGTTAGTGGCTTCACGGCGTCTGCTCTGAAAGTGTTATGTCCATATCTTATCTGTTATTTTCTACATTTTAATGAAAATGTTGCACTAATTGCTGACATCTTTGCACCATTATTGATTGTCAACATTTGATCGCAAACATTTATGTCTTCCTAGAGAACAAAATGCCAGAATGAAATAATTAATATGTGCTAAGCCAAGTGTGTGTGCTCACAATTTAAAAACTGTGTGTCATAAACATTTTTAGGCCCAATGAAATGAACTACAAAAAGAAGGCAATAAGTTTTATCCAAGTATTTTGAATGCAAATGAATATGAAGGCAACCGTAATTCATACCTCATTAAAGAACAATTGCAAAAACGTCACCAAACTGTGACATAATTATTGAACCATGTCAGAAACTCATATTTTTTTCTTCTTTCATGATTTTTATTTCTTCTGCACATTAGTAGGAGAATGTGCAAGTGTGGGGAAGAAAATAGGTTATTTAAAATAAATGAAAGTTATATAACAATTGAGTCACCTCCAGTGTTTAATAAAGCATTTAGCCTGGTTATTATTCCACGCATGAAAACTGCAAGTTTACTATTTCTGTTAACTATGAGTGAAGTTTAAAATTCAAAACCTGTAGTCAAAAAGATGAATCAAGACCACACAGATACGATTTTTTTTTTCTTTTGAGATAGGGTCTCGCTCTGTCACCCAGGCTGTAGTGCAGTGGCATAATCATAGCTCACTGCAGCCTCGAACTCCTGGGTTCATGCAATCCCATCTCAGTCTCCGGAGTAGCTGGAATTACAGCCGTGAGCCATCATGCTCCTCCTGGATACGATTCTTAAAAGGATCAATGAAATAAAATGCCTTAAAGATGAAATTAAATAAAAAGTTTAATAAAACAGATCACTTGCAAGACTAGCATTTGGCAACTGATCCTATTAAAATCCAGTTTGTCAGAGAATGCATGAATGCATATATATTATCCATGCATCAAAAATAATACATTTATTAAAAACCCTGGGATATAAATTTTTATGGTAACTGAAGATTTAAGCATGAAAAACTACTTCTAGAGGTGCTTCCAAAACATTCCGGTGTCGGAGAACCCTGAAAATAGTTTTGATACTCTCTAGGATGCAGTTTCATGGGTTGTTACATTCTGAAGTACTTACTACTTTGCTGTCTATGTGGTTTGGTGAAATGTCATTCCTGATCTGAATCTCTCTGCTTATGTAACTGATCAGCGGACTGAAATCTGCAGGTCTTCCATTCCATTTGGTCAACATGGGCTTGCCTGTCACCCTTCATTGTGCTTCTTCAAAGAACAGTTGCCACCTTATCTGGGAACAACTCTCTTTAAGAGTGCTACTCATGTGAAATAATCTTTCACCACTGAGGCCACTATTTCCTTAGCACAAGAAGAGACATTTATCTTGCTGCTAATGGATAATTAATTTTAAAAATGTATATTATGACACAATTTTTTAAAAAAGGAAAAGGCAAGCTGGACAATGGGACTAAATGTCCCTTCTTCCAATTGACTCCTATTTAGCTCTTCCAATGTCATCCCAAACACAGATAACTTTTCTTTCATGAATTGTTCTCCTGAATGATTTATACGTGTCGTGTTATCTGAGGCTCTCTCCAGGTCCCCTGGTGGATTTAACCAGCCATCAGCTGCATAATTGTTAATTTTAACACTATAAAAGGTTCTGATGCAGAAGAGATATGGTGTTGGTAGAAGAATTAATTGAAATGTATCTCCCAATCACACTAGTCTGCTACTGCTGGTTTCCCACACACAGAAATTATACTTTAGATTTAAGGTTAAAATAAATTTACATCTTTGCTGCTCATAAAGCTTTGGGTCTAGTGGTAAATGGAAACGTTAATTGTTTCTAATACCCATGAAGGTTTTTCACCCTGAGAACAATTCCGGGAACCATACAGGTCACGGTCCAATGCACGTTTTCATAGGTAGAGTAGCTCTTGCAGTCAAAGGCTGACAAGAGATAGGGTGGGAAGGAAGGTTATGGGAAAGAAAATGAGGGAGAGAGGAGAAACTGGGAAGGCTGAGAAGAAAGAAAATAATATGTGTCATTTATTACTAAATCTGCAGTCCTTCTTTTACACTTCTCAACAAGAATGATAATATTCCAGATTCTCCATGAAGCCAAAAAAAAAAAAAAAAAGCAATAAGAGGTAACATAGGCAACATTTCAGCCCTGACATTTCCTTTCTAAGAATATAAGTGTACATGAGATATGGTCAAAAAGAAGGCCTTTGGAATAATTATATTTAACTATTTGAGGTGATGGAAAACAAAAATGTGTTAAATGTAAGTGGGGGTCACTTTTATTTTCCGGTCTACAAATCCCAAATCTGAATGCTTCCAGGATACTCCTCTCAGCTAAGTAGGCAACAAAGTTATGTGTATTCATGATGTGTGGGGCACAGTGAAAGGCTTGATCCATGGAACTCATAGATGGGAGTAAAAGAATATATCAAGCCTGGCCAGGCATGGTGGTCCAAGCCTGTAATCCCAGGACTTTGGGAGGCCAAGGCAGGCAGATTTCTTGAGCCCAGGAGTTTGAGACCAGCCTGGGCAATATGAGGAAACCTCATCTCTACCAAAAAATATAAAAATTATCCAGGCATGGTGATGAGCGCCTGTAGTCCCAGCTACTCAGGAGACTGAGGTAGGAGGAGAGCTTGAACCCAGGAGGCAGAGGTTGTGGTGAGCCAAGATTGATCGTGCCATTGCACTCCAGCCTGGGTGACAGAGGAAGACCCTGCAAAAAAGAAAAGGAAGGAAGGAAGGAAGGAAGGAAGGAAGGAAGGAAGGAAGGAAGGAAGGAAGGAAGGGAGGGAG
>NW_012105587.1:948569-950215 GCF_000951045.1 Mandrillus leucophaeus
AAAGAAAGAAAGGAAAGAAAAAGAAAAGAGAATATTTGGAGCCAAGCCTGTCATACTCATGCATTCACCCATTTCATTCAACAAACATATTTTAAGCACCTAGTAAGTGCCTAACACTGAGCCAGTCACTGTCACTGTGCTATATAAACTGAGCCCTTGCCCCTGGGGAGTTCACAGATTAACAGAAAAGAGGGGTAAGTAGAGCAGTAATCACAAGGGAATAGCAGTGCAGAGGAGGGACACCAGAAACCAGCATTTTAAACTCTCACTTCTCATTGTTTTCAAATAAAAATGTTACCAGACTTTACAAATCAGGACAATTTCCAGACATATTTTCCTACACACCAAAACCTTCACCAGTGCTCATTTCTTCCCAGTTTGCAGTTCTCAATTGGCATACAGACTATTTTCAGCAGACTATAGCCAGCTCCTCAAAACTGCAAGGAAGTTTCAAAGCCTCATCACCTTGAGCTGACTTTAACCAGTTCATCTAGTCTGTTTTCCTTAAACATGAAAGCCAGAAACTGCTGAGTGCTGAAGGCTGTTATCACTTGAATGACACTTTATCATTTAGTAAAATACTAAACATTTTGCTTTCATAATGCATATTGAGTCTTCAACAAACAAAACGAGCATGCTCAACTTTTTTATTTTTTTTTTATTTTGTTTTGTTGTTTTGTTTTGGCCACACAGCAGATTTGAGGATTATATACCTATAATTTTAGGACACAAAGGCTCAGCTTCTTACAGCCAAAAGAAATGCCAACTGATCTGTGAACATTCTTATATATTACGTATTATATTAAAACATAAGAATATCATCCAAGTATTTCTACAGTGAAGCTCAAATATGGTCTTTAGGGTCAGGAATGGGGAAAGTTTACTCATTACTATTGGTAGAATATAATTCCTTGTTCACAGCTATCTACGTCTTTAATTGCATTTTCTTTTTAAAGCCCAGTGTACGTGGGTAAATCTATACACAGAATTACAATGCAGCAATTGAGAACCAATGATTTTCTAAGCCAGAGATATTGGGTATTTAATTTTGCTTCTTAAATCCATACTATGATGGGCTCTTATGAACACAATAGAGAAAGAGTTATGTCCTAATCAGTTTATAAGATAATATAGAAAAAAATGCATAATAGACCAACCAGATGTGTAAATACAGTAATACAAAGAAACCTAATCTACTGCAAAGCTATAATTTAATCCTTCTATAACACAAGGGTATTGAAAACTGGCTTTATGAATAGCTCAAAAATAGCATAACTGAACTTTATAGTATTGGTTCATTTTAAAGCATTCAAATCTAACTTATAATTTATATAAAGTATTATTTAACTTTTACATTAAAAAGAATCAAGAATTATATCTAAAGAGGAGAAGATTTATGAATAATGACCTAAGTATTTAAAAACAGTGCAAGACCAAGTTCTTAATGTCAGCAAGGGTGAAAATGATTTGCACAGGCATTCAGATCTGTGTGTATATATGTGTGTTTGTCTAACAAAGGGTTAAGATGCCTGAGTGTCATGTGAAACAGCAAAAAGTCACCTTTTAAAATTTTGTTTTATTGTTGGATGTGGATAACAATAATAAAAGAATCAAGGTTACATTTATAAAATAGTATCTATGAAACA
>NW_012105587.1:951740-963067 GCF_000951045.1 Mandrillus leucophaeus
GGGGGCTCTGCAGATCACGGTCATGTTCTATGTTTAGTAGATGAGTGGCTCCTGACAATCTTTTAATTTCTCCATATCAAATTCAAATACACCATCAGTTTAGTGGGAGTTCCACACTAGGGACTCTGGCAGGCCATCCTAAATCCTTGTGGATAGAAGGCGAGATGAGTCGGCCCCATGTCTGCTAATCATCGCTCTAGGCTTCCAGATCCCTCCTCATAAGAATTTAACCTCTGAGCCCAGATGCCTCTACGGGGAAGCCGAGAAAGCACAAAGAGGGGTGGAAGAAACGTTATGCAATTATCTCAGAAGATTGAGCATTATCTTAAAGAGTTGTTTAAATTATTAGTTCAGACAGATGTCTAAATTGGATTAGACATCCTAGGAGGTGAGAGCTCGTTAGGAAAACTAGATAGATTTTCAAGAAAATACAGAAACCTTGGGTTGGGTGTAGTGGCTCATGCCAGTAATCCTAGCACTCTGAGAGTCCGAGGCAGGTGGATTACCTGAGGTCAGAAGTTTGAGACTAGCCTGGTCAACATGATGAAACCCTGTCTCTACTAAAAATACAACAAAAATTAGCTGGGCATGGTGGTGCATGCCTGTAATCCCAGCTACTCGGGAGGCTGAGGCATGAGAATCACTTGAGCCGAGAAAGTGGAGGTTGCAGTGAGTTGAGATTGCATTGCTGCACTCCAGCTTGGGCAACAGAGCAAGATTCTGTCTCAAAAACAAAAACAAAAACAAAATCCAAAATACAGGAACGATATATATGTGTGTGTGTGTGTGTGTATACACACACAGAGAGAGGGAGAGAGAATATATATATGTGTGTGTGTGTGTGTATACATATATATACACATACACATATACATAAGACCATATATATATATGGTCTTGCTCTGTTGCCCAGGCTAGAGTGCAGTGGCATGACAACAGCTCACTGTAACCCTGAACTCTTGGCCTTAAGCACTACTTCTGCCTCAGAGAAACTATATTTTTCATGTACACCTTTGTTGTAGAGTGGGTTCAGTTTGTATCCCTGTCACAGATCTCAAACTCTTGCATCTTGTATTAATTTTGGAACATAAGCTTATGATCAATTAATATTTGTTTTCTTATTAGTATTTATTAGTTTTCTAAGCGCACCTAGAAACTTTTAGATTAAGAAGTATGGTTTTGCCTCAACTATACTATAGCTCACCCCATAGCTTGCTACTGTTGAAGGAACAATAACATGGCTTTGTGTTTCTTTTACCTGTGAATTTTGTGTAAGTTCCTGTCATTGACAGAGTCTAACCTAAAATCTTGCTAGCAAAGGATTCAGGAAAACGAAGCTCCTTGTTTTCTAAGGCCTGAGATGCAGAAGAATGACAGAAGAGAACAGAAAGTGATCTAACTTGTGAACAGACAATAGACTTTCCACTTTTCTTAAATAGTCTGGTCATAAACCTAGCCACGTTTCTAAAATAGTAGCACACCTTTATACCCCTTTTTAAAAAACTTCTTACATAAGACTTTATATTGTAGCCATTTGTGAATGTGAATTGTTTCTTAGGAGACATAAGGGTCTAAAAATGTGGAACAGTGTTCTGAATATAACAGATTCAGTACATATCTATTAAATAAATGAGTATATAAATTTTTTTAAAGTAAGGTTTTGTTTTGTTTTTAAGCGTGTAATCCTCAAAAACTCTACCAGTCTCCTGGTTGATACGAAGATTTCATTTCCTATAAATTTTAAAGTAATAATATTCTGCTTAGACTTGTATTCTTAAGTAACATGTCTGTATATAAAAATGGAATTAAACTTCATTTGATTCCATTGATTCTGAATTTATAGGTTAATCCACTCTGTTTGAAATTTACTTCTGCAACAATTGTTTTTTCAAAAAGGTCCTCAAAAAATTAACATCATAAACAAAATTTCAAGGTGCATTTCAGCCTATTTTTAGCACTTCATTGCTTTAATTGCCGATCTGTAAATATGTATACATAATCAGAATGGTTTACCTTTTGTAATCCTTAAAGGATGTGTGGAGGACTTATTCCTGGGGCTGGTTGCCAGGATCCAGGTGGAGGCAGTTCTCATGATGGTTAGAAGCACAGGCTTCCTGGTGGCCTCCATGTGCCAGCTGCATCCGTACTGACCACACTGCTTAGGCAGTCTAGGAAGTCTATTCAATGCTTCTCTGAGTCTCGTCGTTTTCATCTGTGAAATGAGAATCATACCTTAAACCTCATAGAATTGTCGAGTGAATCAAAGGCAGCCAGTGCTTGCTCAGCTTCCAGTCCAGAACCTGAGGCTCAGCAGTGGTCAGCATATAAGTTTCTTACTACTGCTGTAACGAACTGCCATAAACATGGTGGATTCGAGCTGCACACGTGTATTAGTTTACCATTCTGGAGGTCAGAAGTTCAAAGTTTGACCTCTAAGCTGAAGTCAAAATGTTGGCAGGGCAGCATTCCTTCTGAAGGTTCTAGGGAAGGGTCTGTCTCCCGACCTCTTCAGCTTCTAGAGACCACCAGCATTCCCTGACTTGGTCTCACATAACCCAGGCTTCTTCTGTGGTCACATCGTCCCTGACTCTGACTCTCCCAATTTTTTCATAAAGAACCCTTAGATGATATAGGGTTTACTGAGAGAATCTAGAATAATCCCCCCATCTCAGAGTCCTTAACTTAATCACCGCTGCAAAGCCCCTTTGGCCAGGTAAGGTAACACCCCCTGCAGATTCCAGGGATTCGGCTGTGGATATCATCAGGGGTCCTTATTGAGACTACCACAGTCAGTATTATGACTGTGGTCACAGTTGGCTGTTTTGCTTTATTATAGAAGGTAACCTCTTTGTTTTCTTTCTTTTTCTCTTCTTTGTAAGGATAGAATGCAAATATTTAACCTCACCTGCTTGGAGATCTGTCCTCAAGGAGATCAAAACTAATCTTTTGCTTGTTAATGATTCAGGCTGTACTTCTAATGGACATCAGCATTTATTGTAGATGATCAAGATGAGAGACAGAGTTGGAGAAGGATTTGAGAGACTTTGAAAAGCCAAGGGCAATGGTGACTACAATGAATAATAATGTATTGTATATTTCAAAATTGCTAAGAGAGTACATTTCAAACATTCTCACCACAAAAAAATGAGAAGTATTTGAGATGATGGGTATGTTCACTAGCCTGACTTAATCATTCCACAGTGTATACATATATCATAATATTGCTTTGTACTCTGTAAATACATATAATTATAATTTATTTACAGTAAAATTTTAAAAGGAAAAGAAAAGAAAGGCCAAGGGCAGAATGGAGCTACCTCAGGTTAGAGGGAGGGGAGGGCTACAGGAAGAAGAGAGGGCTATGAGTCCTGGAGTAGCAAGGCTGCCAGCAATATGGTCCCCTAATAAGGCTGTCCTTTACCTAATGTGTCTCATCTCTAAACTACCCTTCCATATTCTGCCTATATTGCTGGAACTGAGACTTTGCAAATTTCATTTCCCAGACTCCTTTGGCAACTGGTAGTCCTTGTTATGTTCCAGCAATAAGAGGCTTCATATGGATGGAATGAATGTGTTCTTCCAAAATGCATATATCAATCAAAAAATTTCATATATCAAAATCCTAATGCCAATGCAGCAGTATTAGGAGGTGCAGCCTTTGGGAGATAATTTAAGTCATGAGGGTGGAATCCTCATAAATGGTATTAATGCCCATATAAAAGGGACCCTAGAGAGGTCTCTAGCACTCTTTCCACCATGTGAGGATACAACAAGAAAATGGCAGTCTGAACCCAGAAGAGGGCAGCTATGGTCTGAATGTTTGGGTCACCCCCAGATTCATGTTGAAACCTAATCCCCCTACCTCTTGATAGTATCAAGAGGTAGAGCCTTTTGGAAGGTGACCAATTAATTAGAGTGAAGCCTTCATGAATGAGATTAGCATCCTTATAAAAGAGGCCTGACGGAAGGCCGTTTGCCTTTTCCACCATGTGGGAACACAGCTAGAAGATGCCATTTATAAACCAGAAGAATGAGCACTCACCAGATAGCACATTTGCTGTTGCTTTGATTTCTTGATCTTCACTTCCCAGCCTCTAGAACTGGTAATTTGTTATAGCAGTCCAAGCTGACTAAGACAAAGTTTTACAGGTAAATTAAAAGATGGGAGGCTGCGTGCGGTGGCTCACGCCTATAATCCCAGCACTTTGGGAGGCCGAGGCAGGTGGATCATTTGAGGTCAGGAGTTCGAGACTAGCCTAGCCCACATGGTGGTTTTAGACTTCCCAGCCTCCCAAACTTTGAGAAATAAATTTATATTATTTATAAATTATCCAGTCTGTGGTATTTTGTTGTAGTAGCAGGAACAGACTAAGATGAGCATCAATTTCACTTCCTTAGGAAAGCCTTCCCTGAAATGCCAGGGTTGGTTCTCACCAGGGTTGGTTAGAAAATCCTGACATAGCCACATAGCACTCTATGCTTCCCTTTCTTGAAGCCATCAATCTTCTTATTATTTATTTAAATGTCCATTACTTTCAATAAGGCAGTAATTATGTCTAAGATATCCATGTCCCTAACACAGTGTTTCATGCCTAGAAATATTTGTTGAATTAATGAAATAATAATTACTTCTACTCTGCCACTTAGGATTTTAGAGCTGGAAAAAAATATTCTGGAGTTCCAATCTTTTTGTTTTGTGAATTAAAAGTTAGTTTGTCCAGAAAAAGTCATATAGTTCCTTGCAGTTACAATATGCTTTACACATAATGAATAAATGAGTGAAAGAATGATAGCAGAGGTAGATCTAACATCTAACCCTGATTTTGAAATATTATCTGTGAGGATTCCATATAATTCCAAGGGCATTGATAAATTATACCAGCTCCAAGAAAATAATTACATCAAATAATAATTTGGGCTCTTGTAGCATTTATAAATTATATGTCAACTTTTCACAGACATATATTCCTTCTTAAGTTAATTCTCAGTACATTCAATCATATTATTTTTAGTCTTTAAGCAGAATTTCCTGTCTTGTATAATAAGATCTGTATTTCCTCCCTGTATTTTTCCGTGTCATGGGAATTGTTTGCTCTTTTATTTACTATTTATCTAATCTCTTTCCTCATTAATGGAAAATGTTTGAGTTAATTTACTCAGCAGTAGTGGTAGATTTACACACATACACCTCCTTTTCTTAGTCCCATCCCAATTGGCACACAACCTCAAGATAAATAAAAGCTGAATAACAACTGTGAGATCACACCCAGAGCCTTCATTTTATTTGCATTGTATTTGGATCAATAAAACTAACAAGATCACTCTAGAAAGTTTTTTCTTCCCAGTAAAACAACTAGTTAAAAATTATTTAAAACATATAATAATCGAAAGCCTCCATAAGTTATCCTAAGAGCATACAGCAAATGGAAAAACATTTATTCAAGAAAATCTACTACAGGGCTAGGCATGAGATGTACACACCTGTAATCCCAGCAGTTTGGGAGGCCGAGGTAGGAGGATTGCTTGAGCTCAGAAGTTTGAGACCAGCCTAGGCAATGTAGTGAAACCTCATTTCCACGCATACAATTTTTTTTTAAATTAGCAATGCATAGGGGCACATCTGTGTAATCCCAGCTACTCAGGAGGCTAAGATGAGAGGATCGCTTGAGCCCAGGAGTTTGAGGCTGCAGTGAGCTGTGGTCACACCATTGCACTCCAGCCTGAGCAACAGAGCAAGAGGGAGGAAGGAAGGAAGGAAGGAAGGGAGGGAGGGAGGGGAGAGAGAAAGAAAGAGAGAGAGAGAGAGAAAGAGAAAGAAAGAAAGAGAGAAAGAAAGAAAGATTTACTACATCTTGGTAAGAGCAGCAAGAGGTGGTGGTACTTGAACCACAACCTACTCCCTCTCTCCCCTCTGTCAGCACACTTTGGCACAAGCTCCATTCCATGTGATATGGCCAAGATTACAGGATTCTCTCTATCCCAGCCCCCAGTCAAGGGCTACGGTGTCTCTTCAGGAGGGGCAGGTCCCCCACACTTCTCATCTCCTTCTATCCCACCTTCATTTGCAGAGGCTAAATTCTAAGTGAGCGTAGCAAAGAGACTGGAGATTCTCTTGTTCCACCAGCCACCACTCATAGGATGGAGGCTCTACCCTAGATCCAGCAGGGCGAGAATATTGGAATTATGACAGCCCTTGCCCCCACTCCAGGTTCCACTCTGAGAAACACAAGATGAGAAAACCAAAGAGGGCATGAGGAAACAGTATCCAAAGTTGCTACAATAAGTTATCTAAAATGAGCTATTTTCAAAATTGTAAGACATAGAAACAGGAAACTATAACCCATACATGGGTTGCGGGAAGCAGACAACAGAAATTGCCTGTGAGAGGGCCCAGATGTCAGACTTAGCAAACTTTAAAGCAGCTCTTATAAATATGTTCAAAGAATCTGCTGAAAGGAGTAAAACAGAATATGATGACAATTACTCATTATTGAGAGGAAAATTAATAATAAATAGAAATTATTATTATTTTTTTTGAGACAGAGTCTCACACTGTCATCCAGGCTGGAGTGCAGTGGCACAATCTTGGCTCACTGCAAGTTCCGCCTCCCAGGTTCACGCCATTCTCCTGCCTCAGCCTCCCAAGTAGCTGGGACTACAGGCACCTGCCACCATGCCCGGCTAATGTTTTTTTGTATTTTTAGTAGATACGGGGTTTCACCATGTTAGCCAGGATGGTCTCGATCTCCTGACCTCCTGATCCGCCCGCCTTGGCCTCCCAAAGTGCTGGGATTACAGGTGTGAACCACTGTGCCTGGCCCAGAAATTATTTTTTAAAAATAAATATTCTGGAGTTCAAAAGTACAATAACTAAAATGAAAAACTTATTAGAGGGTCTCAACAATAGATTTGGTCACTCTGAGAGAATCAGAGAACTTTAACATAGATTGATAGAGATTATACCATCTGAAGAATAGGGCAAAGTGAATAAAGAAAAATAAACAGAGCCTTAGAGAAATGTGGGACATTATTAAGCTCACCAATATATGAGTAATGAATGTAACAGCAGAGAAGAGGGAGAAAAGAATACAAAAATAGTTGTGCTATAATTAATTATAAGAAATAATGGCTGTAAACCTTCTAAATTTGGTTTAAAGCACCAGTCTACACACACAAGAAGCTTGATGAACTTACTTAAGGTAACAATAAAGAGATCCACACCCAGACACATCATATTAAAAATGTTGAAAAACGAAGAAAAGTTTGAAAGTGCAAGAGGAAAATCACTTCTTATATATAAAGAAACCCAATAAGATTAATAGTCAACTTCTTATTGGAAACAATGGGGGCTGATAGCAGTGGAATGACATATTGAAAGTGCTGAAAGAAAAAAGACTTGTCAACCAAGAATCTTACCTTGAGCAAAAATATCTTTCAAAAATGAGCATTAAATAAGGCATTCTCAGGTAAATAAAAACTGAGAGAATTTGTTGCAAGCAGATCGATCTTACAAAAGCTATAAAGGGATTTATCTGGAATGAGAGCAAGTGATCCCAGAGAGGAATTCGAATCTACATCAAGAAACAAAGAGCACCAGTGAAGGTAATAATGCAAATATAAAGACAGTATCAATGTATATTTCTTTTCCTTTCTCCTCCTAATTGAATGAAAAAGTTATTGTGTAAAACAATATGTTCATAATTTTATTTTTAGGTCTATGACATATAGAAATGTAATATATTTGACAATAATGGCACAAAGGAGGCAAGTGGAGCAAAGCTGTATTGCACTAAGGTGATTACATCAGATGGTAACTCAAGTCCACAGGGACAAAGGAACAAGAAATGATACATAAGAAGGTTAAAACAATAAATTCCAAAAATATGTAGTTGTTCCCCTTTTGTCTTTTAGCTTCTTTACAGTTATACAAATGCAACAATACATTGTTATAGTAATAATGATACATTGTTATAACTATAACAATGTATTCTTTGGTTTGTCACACATATAGGTATAATATGTACAACAACAGTAGCATGACAAAGGGAAAGAGAAAATGGAGTTATAGAGAAGTAATGTTTTTATATCTCACTGAAATTAAATGGATATAATCTGAAGTCAATTCTGATACATTGAGATGTATATGGTATGCTCTAGCACTATCACTAAAATAGTTTTAAATATAATGAAAATGTATTAAGAAATTAAAATGCTACATTACAAAATATTCATTTAATGCCAAAGAAAGTAGCTAAGGAGGAATACAGAAAGAGAAAAGATATGAGACATATAGAAAATAAAAAGTAAATTGGCTGGCATAAATACAAGTATATTAACAGTATTAATAGTATTTGTTTGAGCCCAGGAGTTCAAAGCTGCAGTGAACTATGATTAAACCACTGCACTCTAGCCAGGGTGACAGAGCCAGATGCTGTCTCTAACTAAATAAACAAATAAATAATAAAAAGAATAAAGGCTAAAATTCTCCCTATCTTCCCTTTTTTAAAAAAAAAAAAATTCCTTTTCTCATGTTACAACAAAACAAAACATAGTATTAATGTGAATGAGTTAAATGATCCAATAAAAATGCAGAGATTATTAGATTGAACTTTTTAATGATCCAACTATATGCTGTATGTAAGAGACATACTTTACACCTAAAGATTCACATACATAGAGAGTAAAGGGATTGAAAAAGATACATCAAGCAAAGAACAACAATAAGAAAGCTGGAGTGACTATATCAATATCAGACAAAATAGACTTCAAAGCAAAAAAAAGTCACTAGCATTAAAGACAGACATTTTATAATGATGAAAGAGTCAATCCATCAGGAAGATCTATTATAAATACACATGTTCCTAATAACAGGTCCCCCAAAATATAAGCCAAAACTGACAGTATTGAAAGGAGAGATAGACAATTCAACAATCGTATTTGGATACTTCAGTATACCACCTTCAGCAATGGGTAGAACAATTAGAAGATCGATAAAGAAATATAAAATATGAACAACACTGTAAACTAACCAGACCTAACCGATATGTATAGAACATTCCACTCATAACAACAGAATACACATTCATCTCAAGTGCATATGGAACATTCTTCAGGGTAAATCGTATATTAGGTCACAAAACAAGCCACAATAAATTTTAAAAGTTACAATCATACAAAGTGTGTTTCATCCAAAGTCTGTTCTCAGACCATAATAAAGTGAAGTTTGAAATAATAACAGAAGGAAATTTGGGAAATCCACAAATATGTGGAATTTAAACACACTCCCAAATATAAATCTGAAAAGGAAATTAGAGTATGCTCTATGATGCATAAAAATTAAAACAGAACATTCCAAAACATTGCTTGCAGTTAAAACAGTGCTTGGAGGGAAATTTGTAGCTGTAAATGCCTATATTAAGAAAAAAGAAGATCCCAAACAAATAATGTAACTTTCCACCTTAAGACTCCAGAAAAAGGAAAGCAACCTAATACTAAAGCAATAATAAGGAAAAAATGAATATTTGAGTAGAAATTAGTGAAATAGAGACTAGAACACAATAGAGAATACCAATAAAACCAGAAGTTGGCTCTTTAAAAAGATCAGCATAACTCAAATTTTTATCTAAACTGACCAAGGGACAAAAAGAAGACAAGGGAGCATGTATTCAGAGCTACTTGAATTTACATCTCCTAGGTTAGGAAAAAAAGCAGAGAAGACTAAAATTACTAAAATCAGGAATAGAAGAGAGGCATAACTACCAACCTCATGAGAGTAATGGATTATTAAAGGATTTTATAATCCATTTTATTGGCATGCAATTATTTATAGTAGTCCCTTAAAAGGAATTATAAGTATTTCCTTAACACAATTATAAGGAAATATTATAAACAAGTGTATGCTAACAAATTAGATAACTTACAGGAAATGAAAAAAAAGTCCTATGAAGTGCAAACTACTGAAACAAGTTTAAGAAAAAACGGAAAATTGGAGTAAACCTATAACAAATGAAGACAGTGAATTAGTGTGTTAGGGTTCTCCAGAGAAACAGAAATAATAGGATGTGTGTGTGTGAGTGTGTGTGTGTATATAGATGTGAGTGTATACACAGCCAGATAGAGAGATAGAGAGAGAGAGAGAGAGAGAAAGAGACAGACAAAGAGATAGATAGATAGATAATTTACTAAAAGGAATTGGTTCACATGATTATGAAAGCTGGGGTGTGGCCATATTTCACTCAAAATCTGCAGTGTGGCCTGTCAGATTGGAGACCCAGAAAAGCCAATGGAGCAGATGAAGTCCAAGGACAGTATGCTGGAGATTTTTCCTCTTCCGCAAGGAGGCTAATCTTTTTGTTCTATCCCAGCTTTCAACTGATTGAATGAGGCCCACCCACATGACGAAGGGCAATCTGCTTCACCCAGAGTTCAACAATTTCAACATTAATCCCATTCAAAGCACTATCCAAGCTGACATGGAAAATTAACCAACAGAATAATCAGTCTACACAAGTAATAATTGATCTACTGTCCAAATTGAGCTACGGAGTCAATACAATGCATATTAAAATCCCAGCTGGCTTTTTATAGATATGAACAAGCTGATCATAAAGCAATATGGAAGTGATCCCAAATAGCCAAAATAATCTTGAATAAGAACGAAGTTGGGAAATTCACACTTAACCTATTTCAAAGAACTCTTACAACTTAATAAAAAGACAAATAGCCCAATTAAAAATGAACAAAAACTCTGAATAGGCATTTCTCCAAAGGCATACAAATGGTCAGAAACACAAGATAAAGCTTAACATCATTAACTATCATGTAAATGCAAATAAAAAGTCACAATGAGACACCATTTTACACCAACTAGGATTATCATAAAAACAAAGACACATAATAACAAATACTAGTGAGTGTGATGGTTAACTTTATGCGTCAACTTGACTGGGCTAAAGGATGGTCAGATAGTTGGTAAAGCATCATTTCTGGGTGTGTCTGTGAGGGTATCTCTGGAAGAGATTAGCATTCGAATCAGTAGACTGAGTAAGGAAGATGATCCCCACCAGTGAGGGCAGGCATCATCCAATCTGTTGAGGGCCCAAATACTATATTATAATATAACGTTCTATTATAATACTATATCATAATACTAGTACTATATTATTATAATACTCTATTACAATAGAACATTCTTTTTCTTTTTAATTTATTATTATTATACTTTAAGTTGTAGGGTACATGTGCATAACGTGCAGGTTTGTTACATATGTATACTTGTGCCTTGTTGGTGTGCTGCACCCATCAACTCGTCATTTACATCAGGTATA
>NW_012105587.1:963787-964825 GCF_000951045.1 Mandrillus leucophaeus
GTTTGTTTTTTTCTTGTAAATTTGTTTGAGTTCTTTGTAGGTTCTGGATATTAGCCCTTTGTCAGATGAGTAGATTGCAAAAATTTTCTCCCATAGAACATTCTATTATTGTACTATATTATAATCGAACAAAATGGCAGTGAAAAGGGGGCAAATTCATTCTCTGTTTGAGCTGGGACATCCATCTTCTCCTGCCTGTGAGCGCTCCTGGTTCTCAGGCCTTTGAACTTGGAGTGGGGCTTATATTATCACCTCCCAATCCCCTTCTCAGGCCTTTGGACTCAGACCAAGACTTCTATTATCATCAGCTGCCCTGGTTCTCAGACCTTCAGACCTAGGCGGAATTATACCAGTGGCTTTCCTGGTTCTCCAGCTTGCTGATGACAGGTTGTGAGGCTTCTCAGCCTTCATAATCATGTAAACCAATTCCCATAATCGGTGTGTGTGTGTGTGTATGTGTGTGTGTGTGTGTATATGTGTGTGTGTGTGGTGTGTATGTGTATCCTATTGGTTCTATTTCTCAGGAGTACGCTAATGCAGTGAATGTGTGGAAAAATCGGAATCTTTGTACACTACTGATAGAACTTTACATTGACACAGTACCTATGGAAAAACAACTAAGCAGTTAGCTAAGACATGTATTATTATTTTTTATACTTTAAGTTCTAGGTTGCATGTGCACAATGTGCAGGTTTGTTACATAGGTATACATGTGCCATGTTGCTTTGCTGCACCCTACTCGTCATTTACATTAGGTATTTCTCCTAATGCTATCCCTCCCCCTGCCCCCCACCCCACAGGCCCCTGTGTGTGATGTTCCCTGCCCTGTGTCCAAGTGTTTTCATTGTTCAGTTCCCACCTATGAGTGAGAACATGTGGTGTTTGGTTTTCTGTCCTTGTGATAGTTTGCTTAGAATGATGGTTTCCAGCTTCATCCATGTCCCTGCAAAGGACATCAACTCATTTTTTTTTATGGCTGCATAGTATTCCATGGTGTATATGTGCCACATTTTCTTAATCCAGTCTATCATTGATGGA
>NW_012105587.1:966100-971115 GCF_000951045.1 Mandrillus leucophaeus
CAGTGGTTTGTAGTTCTCCTTGAAGAGGTCCTTCACATCCCTTGTAAGTTGTATTCCTAGGTATTTTATTCTCTTTGTAGCAACTGTGAATGGGAATTCACTCATGATTTGGCTCTCTGTTTGTCTGTTATTGGTGTATAGGAATGCTTGTGATTTTTGCACATTGATTTTGTATCCTGAGACTTTGCTGAAGTAGCTTATCAGCCTAAGGAGATTGGGCTGAGACGATGGGGTTTTCTAAATATACAATCATGTCATCTGAAAACAGGGACAATTTGACTTCCTGTTTTCCTAATCAAATACCCTTTATTTATTTCTCTTGCCTGATTGCCCTGGCCAGAACTTCCAGTAGGAGGGGTGAGAGAAGGCATCCTTAAGACAGGTATTATTTTCATTTTACAGATGACAAGTTCATCAAAAGATTAAACATAGAGTTAGTGTATGACGTAGCAATTCCATTCCTAGGCATATAGTCGACTGAACAAGTAAAAGAGAAGGGTGTTGAGAATCAAAATAAATGTGGAGGAGGCAAAGAAAACAAGTCTTATAACACACCTTAAAAACAAACATCCTATGGGGATAAAATAACATTAACACTTCTAGCCAACTCAACTGAAAGAGGTTTCTCCTCACTAATCCTAATGTCCAGCTATCTGACCCCACTGTCCCAGGTAAACTGGAGACATCTCCGTCTCTAGTCTTGTTTTGGCCAGTTTAAGAAATAGCATTTTGGCGGGGCGCAGTGGCTCACGCCTGTAATCCCAGCACTTTGGGAGGCCGAGGTGGGTGGATCACAAGGTCAGGAGATCAAGACCATCCTGGCTAACATGGTGAAGCCCCGTCTTTACTAAAAATACAAAAAACAATAAGTGGGCGTGGTGGCAGGCACCTGTAGTCCCAGCTACTGGGGAGGCTGAGGCAGGAGAATGGCATGAACCCGGCAGGCAGAGCTTGCAGTAAGCTGAGATGGCGCCACTGCACTCCAGCCTGGGTGACACAGCAAGACTCCATCTCAAAACAAAACAAACAAAAAAAGAAATAGCATTTTATCATTTACTTGCATTGCCTCATTTTATTCTAATCATCATATTCTTGTGCATTAGCCTGAAGATGTATTATTACTACCAGTTTACATATGGGAAGACTGGGACTCCAGAAGTTAAGCTGGCAACTAGCATCAAGCAAAGGTGGAACTCAGACACAGAATGTTTGATTTCCAGTTTAGTGTTCCTTATATTGTGCTGTTCTGTATAGTGTACCGCCTTCTCAGCATATATTACTTATTCTCTCTGATAATGTTTTATTTGGAGTGTTTATAATTAAAAACATTAATTGCAGTATGTATTTTAATTGATGGGCTCTGCTGATTTCAGAAACCACAAAACCACTGATTTATCAGATTAAGTAAGGAGTCCAGTCAGCAATGGAATTTATTAACCCAGCTCTACAGACATTACTAATATTTTCCTTAAGCAACATATTCCCTAAAAGAGATGAAAGCAAAAAGCCCATGCCTAAAGCAAAGTAGATGGAACCCCACCAAATAAACATCACTGAAGTATGTTATTATATGTTAATTTTTCAGTAAAACTTTGTGTCCTCTAGCAATGTCTTCTGCTTCTACTCTTCTTTTAAACACTATCATTACTAGATGTGTAATTGGCCCTCATGTAAAAACATTCTATTTTCTCAGTCTAATGAAGATAATTTATCCATATATATTTCAAAACTTTAAAAATTAGAAATTATGAGCCTGAAAAGAAAAAGGGATGTAGTCTTGAACATAGCCTTTAAAACTAGGACTATGTTGAGTGACTCCAGAATCCCCTCAACAATAGACAAATATTACCAAGGAGTATAAAATATGATATTTCTGTGTGTTTGTGTTTTTAATTATAATATCTAATACTTCCAATTTGGACAATTTCTTTTTTAAAAAAATTTCCCTTAAGCTATAATCAATCATACAGCTGAAAAATGATATATGTGATCAGAGAAAATTTGTCTCTCTTTGAGGAAAGTAAAAGTTTGTGCCTGACTGGCTACTCCCAGAAAATCTGGAAAAGAGAGTTTATTTCTATCTAGGCAGTGACAAACAAAAGGCCAATTTTTTTCAGGATTAAAAAATATGAGCCATTACTGGGAACCAGGAGAGATTACAACAGAGTCCCAGCCACGCTGAGGGGTTCCTGGCTAACTTGTCCCTGATCCTCCCCACCCAAAACTGTATAATTTTATAAGGGGTAGGGTGTCACCTACAGAATTTCTCCAACTGTTGAGCAATTATTCTTGTATCAAGAGAAAGTCTCCTCCTACATACTTTACAAACTGTATGTTTCCCCCCTTTACTTGGTATTAGATCTTGCTCCTCAGGGTTAAAAAGAACTAAGGAACCTTCAACAGAATCAACTTGCAAACTAGTAGACTGGCTTGTTTGGTTAATTGTAATAACTCTGTTCTCGTTATTGGTTGCTGCATAACAAACTATGCCAAAACTTAATGGCTTAATATTACAAGTATTTTACTATACCTCCTTATTTTATAGGTATGGTATATGGGCAGGGCTCAGCAGGGTGATTCTTCTGTCCCACATAGCACAACAGAGATCATTTGATGGTATTCTGCTGGTGGATGAGCTCTTTGGAGGGTCTAAAACAGCATCACTTTTGTGTCTGGCACCTTGGCAGGAATGGCTAGAAGGCTTGAATAAACAGGTACTGTATATCAGAAGCCTCTCTAAACAGGTACTTTTAGAATAGTTGAAATTTTCCCATGGCAGCCCAAGACTCCCAGAGACCAAGAGACCTAGGTAGAAACTGCAAAGCTTCTTACAACTGAGACTCAGAAGTCCCATATGACAACCTGTTGCAGTGTCATCTTGATCAAACAAGTCACTTAGGGCAACCCAGATTCAAGTGAGTTATTACACTTCACCTCTCAATGAAGAAATAACAAAGAATTTGCCTCAATCTTTAATCTACCATAAAGTCTGTAGCCATTGAGCATTCAGTAATTGCTGCTGCTTTCAGTAATTTCTACAATAAATTAAATTGCTACAGTAACACAAAATCAACGATTCACCCAGTTAAGCATCAGCCTGTCATTCCAACTCCTTGTAGACTGATTCTTTAAAAGTAGTATAGTGTGAATGAATGCTCATGGTAGTTTTCTTGACCCACCCCCTACAAATTCTCCCTCTTTGATCTCACCCCGTGCGTTGCAGAGTTCACCCAAGCATAGTTCTGTCTCGAAGATCCCTGCCTTAGCTTCCCATCTAGAGCACCTCAGTCCCAGCCCAGCAACCCAGACCTCTGTTTGTCTGAGACAAAAGATTAAAGCATCGCCAGTTCTCACAGTTTATGCCACTACTCTATTCCGTGTTTATAAATGGAGCCAGCAAAATTTGAGGATAATACCTGCTCCAGAATGAAAAGCTTCATTTTGGAGGTGAGGAGGGGCTAAATTATCAGTGGGTGGGAGTTACATTTATTAGCTTTTTTTTTTTTTTTGACAAAAGTAACATAAAAACAAATTTTTGATGGAAAACTTCAAACACCATAGAAGTTTGTAATATTTAGCCCAGGCTGCTACATACCACAGACTGTAGGGTTTAAACAACAGAAATTTATTTTCTCACAGTTCTGGAGGCCAGAAGTACAAGATCAAGGTATCACAGGGTTTGATTTCTAGTGAAAGCTCTCCTCCTGGCTTGAAGATGGCTGCTTTGTCCTCATGGCTTTTTCTGAGTGGGGACATACACATATACACGCATGCACACACACACACACATACGGAGAGAGACAGAGAGAGAGAGCAAGCACTTCAGCTGTCTGGTGTCTCCTCTTCTAAGGACACTAATCTTACTGGACCAGGGCCTCACTTTTGACCCCACTTAACCTTAGTTACTTCCTTAAAGGTCTCATCTCCAAGTACAGCCAGCCACTCTAGGGTTCCAACATATGACTTTAGAGGGGATACAATTCAATCCATAACAGAAGATCAAAACAAAATCTTTAAGTCCCCCATCACCTGCCCTCTTCCCAAATCCCTCTTTTGGGAATCAAATGGAGCTTTTGGAAATTGAGCTCTAATACTCATCCCAGGCTGCCATAACAAAAATAATGAGCACACCTTAAGCACACCTGAGAGCTCCCTAAGCTCTATCACCGCAGGTCCGCAGAATTCAGAGTAGAAGTTATATTATTCACAGTAACAGCATGTAAAAGAAAAAAAATGTAATTTTTAGAAAGTATCCCATGAAAATGTACACTCACCAGTCATGTTGCTATTCCAGTCATTTTATTAAAATACAAAAGCATATTTTAATTTACTCTGATAAATTTTCATATTATAGTCAAAGTACATTTTAAAACAGAGATTGGCCGGGTGTGGTGGGTCATGCCTATAATCCCAGCACTTTGGGAGGCCAAGGCGGGCGGACCATGAGGTCAAGAGATCGAGATCATCCTGGCCAACATGGTGAAACCCCGTCTCTACTAAAACTGCAAAAATCAGCTGGGTGTGGAGGCACATGCCTGTAGTCCCAGCTATTCTGGAGGCTGAGGGAGAAGAAATGGTTGAACCAGGGAGGCGGAGGTTGCAGTGAGCCAAGATCGCACCACTGCACTGCAGCCTAGCAACACAGCGAGACTCCATCATCTCAATAAGTAAACAAATAAATACAGAGATTGAACAATTTATTTTATTATTGTTCGTTGTTTTTGTTTTGTTTTGTTTTTTGGAGATAGAGTTTCCCTCTTGTCACCCAGGCTGGAGTGCAATGGCGCAATCTCAGCTCATTGCAACCTCCACCTCCTGGGTTTAAGCAATTCTCCTGTTCCAGCCTCCTGCATAGCTGGGATTACAGGTACCTGCTACCACACCTAGCTAATTTTTGTATTTTTAGTAGAGACAGGGGTCTCACCATGTAGGCCAGGCTGGTCTTGAACTCCTGACCTCAGGTGATCTGCCTGCCTCGGCCTTCCAACATGCTGGGATTACAGGCATGAGCCACC
>NW_012105587.1:971285-981689 GCF_000951045.1 Mandrillus leucophaeus
GACCTCGTGATCCGCCCGTCTCGGTCTCCCAAAGTGCTGGGATTACAGGCTTGAGCCATCGCGCCCGGCCATGAAAACTTAAAAGCTGTTGCCTTTGTTACAGATATCCTTAATAGCAACTTAAAATTAAGTATTTACATAATGACCAAACTGTTTGGTAGAAAAGGGGAGGTAGGGCAGATTATACTTGAACTATACTGATGATAGGAGGCAATAACGTGGAGCATTACTTGTGGGTATCAGAAACATTGTTTAAGTCATTTCATTTCCAGCACTACTCTAGACTTCATTAAGATTAATTAATTAAGATTAGCTTAATAATCCTATGTCTGAATCACGAGGTTAAGTCCTGAACCTCTCCTTTCTCCTTGGCTGTGCACAAACAGAATCAGAGCATGTAGTTGATGCATTCGTTCATTCATCAACAATTTATTGAGTGCCTATTTGGTGCCAGGAGCCTTGCTAGGTGCTAAGATACAAAGATCAGTAAGATATGGTCCCTGCCCTTGGGGTGTTTAAAGTTAAGTAAGGAAACACATATGAGTTAACAATTGTAACCAAGACGTACTGGCACTAGAATAATAGGTGATCCAGCGTATGAAGAAGCAGGAACTAGTCAACTCAGCCTCTTGAAGTTGTGTCAGAAAAGGTTAATAGAAAAAGCAATTCCAGCCTGGATGTGGTGGCTCACTCCTGTAATACCAGCACTTTGGGAGGCTGAGGCAAGCGGGTTGCTTGGGCTCAGGAGTTTAAGATGAGCCTAAGCAACATGGTGAAACTCCATCTCTACAAAAAATACAAAAATTAGCTGGGTGTGGTGGCCTACACCTGTGGTCCCAGCTACTTGGGAGGCTAAGGAAGGAGGATCACCTGAGCCTGGGAGGGCAGTGCTACAGTGAGCTGAGATTGCACCACTGCATTCCAGCCTGGGTGACAGAGGAAGGCCCTGTCTCAAAAAAAAAAAAAAAAGAAAAAGCAACTCCATAGATCCATCAGATAGTATTTTCCTGTCAGGTTGTTGCTAGCCCCTTAACTCACTGCCACCTGTCCTTATAGTAAAGTCAGAATTTTGCTAAAAAGCCAGCCCTGTGATACAATGAAAGCCCCCTTTGGCCTCAGGTAAATAAAGACAATTTTAAAAACAAAAAAAATCAAATCCAGGGCTTTGTTTGACAGCAATAGATATAATTGCTGGTAGACAATATACATGCATAAACATCAAATACTATTTTAAAAGTGTATTGAAAAGCAGTGCTGCAGGCTTGCCTATGATCAGAGAGTCTAGCCACTCCTGACAACCGACTGGAATGTGAAATTGGCAGCTGATAATGAACAAAAGGACACGTCAACTAGGAAGTTAGTATATAGAAACACTTTAGTGCACAAACAAAGCACTAAATTACAATGTGGCTCTACAAATACCAGGGGGTGATAAGTCCACTGAGGTCATGAGTTAACTTTTCAGGCAGCTGGGATGATTAGGTGCAGATTGCTATCAGACTAATCACTGTTCTTAAATACTTCAGGATTCCTGTCTTGTGTCCTCTTATTACATTCCAGTTACAAAAATTAGGAGGAGTTATGGCATTTGCTTGCTCATGGGTTATTTTACCCTGCCTCTAGAGAAAGAGAACACTGTGCTGTTGGGTAAAACAAATGTCCCATTTAAAATGTTTGGAGCATGTGCAATGATTGGGGGTCTTGGCTTGTTTTCAAGACACTAGGCACTGAGGCTGAACCAAGCAGTCACGTGCTCCAGAAGCAGTGGAAGAAACTACAGAAAACTGGCCCAGCGACATGGACTCTGGAGTTTGTGCCTAGTGCAGGTACTGAGGCCATGTTTCCTAATGTGAGATGCAGATAGCACAGCAGCATAAAACCAAGCTGAGACAAATAGCCTAATACCATAACCAGGCAAGTGCTGAGCAATTATATTTGGCAAAAATCTCTGCTAAGCTGATGGAGGAACTAAGGAAGGAGTTACTCCTTCAGTGTTCGGAGTTCGTGGACTAAACCAGGTGGAGTTCTTGTTCTAGAGATAAAGACTGGATGACTTGTTTGGTCAACTCTCTAAGAAAAGCATAACCAACCATAATTCCAGGAAGATGCATAGATGTATGTGATTGAGTGGCAGTGGGACCAGGGCTGGACTAGGTTAAGTTCTGAAAAGAGTAAGGTTACCCCCAGCTATGTCATACATTGATCAGGTAAAAGATAGACACTTACCATCACAAATTCTGTTCAGCAACAAACTGAAGAATCTAGACAGTGCAGTAAGGCAAGAAGAATAAAAAAAATATTTAAGAATGGGAAAGGAAGAAAGAACACTCTCCATATTCACAGATGATATGATTTTGTACATAGAAAATCTCAAAAAAAAAAAAAAAACCACTACAAATAAATTATTTGAAGTAAAAATGGTTTGGGGATGGGTGTGGTGGCTGACGCCTACAATCCCAGCACTTTGGGAGAGCAAGATGGGTGAGTGGATTGCCTGAGCCCAAGAGTTTGAGACCAGCCTGGGCAACATGGTGAAACCCCGTCTCTACCAAAAATACAAAAAATTAGCAGAGCATAGTGGCACACACCTGTAGTCCCAGCTGCTCGGGAGGGTGAGGCATGAGAATCGTTTGAACCCAAGAGGTGGAGGTTGCAGGCAGCAGAGATCAGGCCACTGCAGTCCAGCCTGGGTGACAGAGTGAGACCCTGTCTCAAAACAACAAAAAATAAAAAATAAAATAAAAATGGTTTCACAAGGTAGCTAGTTACAAAGTCAGAATACAAAAATTAATTGTATTTCTATATACCAGCAACAAACAGAAAATAAAATTCTTGAAAAGACACTATCTTTTAAAAAAAGATATCATCTTGGCATGGCGCTATGGCTCACACCTGTAATTCCAGCACTTTGGGAGGCTGAGATGGGCAGATCACTTGAGGCCAGGAGTTTGAGACCAGCCTGGCTACGGCGGTGAAACCCCATCTCTACTAAAAATACAAAGATTAGCAGGTCATGGTAGCCGGCACCTGTAGTCCCAGCTACTCCAGAGGCTGAGGCAGGAGAATCTCTGGAAACCAGGAGGCGGAGGCTGCAGTGAGCCCAGATCGTGCCACTGCGTTCCAGCCTGGGTGACAGAGTGAGACTCCATCTCAAAAAAACAAAATAAATCTAAAAAGATATCATCTTAAAGATATGCAATTTGTAGTAGTATCACAAATACTTTAAAAACCTAGGAATTATAAATGTGTAAGAATTTTACCAGAAAACTATATTACTGAGAGAAATGAAAGAACAATGGAATTTTTTTTTTCTTTTGAGATGGAGCCTCACTCTGTTGCCCAGGCTGAAGTGCAATGGCATGATCTCAGCTCACTGCAACCTTCACATCCCGAGTTCAAGCGATTTTCCAGCCTCAGCCTCCCGAGTAGCAAGGATTACAGGTGTGCTCCACCATGCAAGGCTAATTTTTGTATTTTTAGTAGAGATGAGGTTTTACCATGTTAGCCAGGCTGGTCTCTAACTCCCGACCTCGTGATCCACCCGCCTCGGCCTCCCAAAGTGCTAGGATTATAGGCGTGAGCCACCACGCCCCACAAAACAATGAAATTAATAGAAGGATACTAAATTCATGAATTAGAAGTGTTAACAATGTGAAGACGTCAATTCTCCCTAAATCAACCTAGAGATTTATAGCAGTCTTAATTAAAAAGTTTCTTAAAAAATGATCACGCCTGTAATCTGAGCACTTTGGGAGGCCGAGGCAGGTGGATCACGAGGTCAGGAGTTCAAGACCAGCCTGGCCAAGATGATGAAAACCCTGTCTCTACTAAAAATACCAAAAAACTTTAGCTGGAGTGGTGGTGGGCGCCTGTAATCCCAGGTACTCAGGAGGCTGAGGCAGGGAATTGCTTGAACCCAGGAGGCAGAGATTGTAGTGAGCCAATATCTCGCCACTGCACTCCAGCCTGGGCGACAGAGCGAGACTCCGTCTAAAAAAAAAAAAAAAAAAAAAATCAGTTTTTAAAGAATATTTGGGTCCAGGAATGGTGGTTCACACCTGTAATCTCAGTACTTTGGAAGGCTGAGATGGGAGGATC
Source organism: Mandrillus leucophaeus (assembly GCF_000951045.1). NCBI lineage: Eukaryota > Metazoa > Chordata > Mammalia > Primates > Cercopithecidae > Mandrillus > Mandrillus leucophaeus. The sequence goes on from NW_012105587.1 coordinate 975,384, forward strand.
TCTTGACCCCCGGAATTCGAGGCCAGCCTAGGCAACATAGAGAGACTCCATTTCTACAAAAAAATAAAAAATTAGTGGACATAATGGGACACACCTGTGGTTCTAGCTACTTGGGAGGCTGAGATGGGAGGATACTTGAGCCTGGGAGGTCAAGGTTTCAGTGAGTCATGATTATGCCCCAGCACTCCATCCCAGGCCACAGAGTGAGACCTTGTTGTGAGAGAGAGAGAGAGAGAGAGAGAGAGAGAGAGAGAGTATTTGCAACCTGACAATCTGTTCTAAGATTTATATAGAAATGCAAAGGCCAAGAATAGCCAAGATACTTTTGAATAAGATGAAAATGATGGGAGGACTTGCTCCTTATCAGAATTAAGATAGTGCAATATGGGGCAAAAATAGAAAAAAATTTAAACATAAAGCAAAATAGCTCGGAAACCAACTTACATCAATTTTATTTAGGGCAAAGGTAGCACACACGAGCGGTATAAAAATGCAATTTTTAAAGTTGATGGTTCTAAAAAATTGAGTATCCATATGGAAAAAATGTCAAACCTCATACTATACATAAAAATCAATTTCAGATGGATGCTGGTAACACAGAAATGGCTCCTGTAAGATCAACCCTCCTATAAATAAAAAACTTGGGACAAAAATATAAAAACCTCCGAATGCCTAGAAAAAAAAATCAAAAGTGAACAGAAACTCAAAGGGATCTACTTGGAAAAAGGGTACGGCACTAGGCGGGTTTCCCATTTTTATAGCTTTTCACCTGTACGCATGTCCAACAGTAGACACAAACAAGAATGCATATAGCAGTCAGTTCACAATGGTTAAAAACTGAAGACAACTCACATGCTCATCAACAGGACAGTAAGCAATAAACTGTGGTATATTTACACAACCAAATATTAGTAGCAGCTAAAATGAATAAACTACAGTGACATGCAGTAACATTGATGAATCCAAAGTTATACAATAAAGATTATATACAAAAGATAGACAATAAAGATTACGTACAAAAAATTTAACTTATGAAAACTTCCATGTTAAAAACATAATAAAATAAAAACATATTTTTAAAGCATACATCTAGATGAAAAACTGTATAAAAATCAATGGAATGAAAATAGCTACGTTGGGTTGAGCAAGGCGAGTGGAGAGTTTACTGGAGAGATCGTTTAGTTAGATACGTAGGTTTATTGGCAGGTTTTATTTTGAGTGGCGGACTCACAAAGGCACTTGTTAAATTATTAAATATAACTAACTAAAGAAAACTAGGCCATTGATGGACCAATTATGAGAGTGTATCATGAGTCACGAACTGTGATTAAACCGATTTTGTGTACTTGGGGTTCACAAAAGAAAGGTAGAAAGGGAGGGAAAGGCCGGACAACTAGGGTTGGGAGAAAATAAAGACTGAGATTAGATAACATTGTTGGAGCAGCCTTTGGCTATCAGAGAAAGGGTAGAGATTGGGTTTATTCAGGGCAGGCAATTGTTCAGTGTTTGCAGTGGGAGGTCTAGGGAGTAAGTGATAGTGGATTGCAGCTGACACCAAATCTGTGCTGAGGGCTACATGAGCAAGGGGAGGCCTGGCCCCAGAACAGCAGGGATGGGACTTGGAGAAACTGCTTCTTCTGATAGGGGTGTCGTTGATGTGGGGTTGGAATGCCTTATTGGAGAGATTGCCACTGGGCTACTCCCTCACAGAGGCAGTGGGCGCTGAGTGAGTCACAGAAAGCTTGGGGAAACAGAATTGGGAATCTGAGCTGGAAAGAGGCTGAGCTTTCCATTGGGACTCTAAGTGCTGGGGGTTAAAAACATCAGCTTAGTTCAAATCCCAATTCTTCCTCTTATGGTAGTGTGACTTTAGGCAAGTTACTTACTCATCTCCTCTAAGGCTTCATTCCCCAGTCTGCAAATTGGAGATGGTAATGCTTACATCATAGGGTTTTCCTAAGAGTTAAATAGAATAATGTGTGCAAAAGGTGCAGTATCTTAAGAACTCAATAACTGATAGCTATGTATTTTTTTATTCTTTTTAAGAAGCAGAGCCGCTCAGCAATTGAGCTCTAAAGCAGACCCGTCCTTAGATAGGAACCTGAATCTGAGTGGGAGGAAAGCACAGGGCTGGGCAATCCAGAAGCTGGAAGAGGGGACAGTCAGAGTGACCTCTGTAAAGCCAGAAGCATGGCTTATCTACCACCCTGCTGGGATATTTAAGAGAACCCCCTTTCTCAGTTTGTTCTTTCTCAAAATAAACGGGGGCATGGTTGGTGATGAAATTCACAAGGAGAACCCCACCCTACCAAAAGCCAGTCTCCTCATGTAATAGCTACAGAAGGCTGGAAGTTTTCATTACACAGGCCAATGACACCCTCACTGTCCAACCCTCCTCATTCATTTCTAGTCTTGTTCAAGCCTAGCTCCCTCTCATTTACAAAACAAAAAAGACTCTTATCCTAAGAAAATTACGCTTTTATAGGATTCTTGGGATTTGACATAGGTACTTTGTGAAGTTGTCTGTTTTGAATTATTTGTATTGTCTTTTTTCTCTGAGTTTTTTTGTTTTGTTTTGTTTTTTGTTTTTTTTGGGGCAGGGGGCAAGAAGGGACTGTTTTTGACATTGGTTTTTCCCGCTCTATCCTCTAGGTAAGGCTCCTTTTGAAAATGTCAGCCTGCTTGAGCCCTGCTCAGGAGACATGAGGAAAGGTGTTCTCCATGATTGATCTGTATATTCCCAGTTTCTTTAGTAGTTAAGAGTAGTTTTTTTAAAATATATATATATAGTTAACACAATGCAGAGGTTTAAGTGTGTCAGGAACAGTGAGAATAAAAGGACAGAAATCTCAAAAGGATAAAAAATTAGCAGGCACTGGTGAAGGGCCACTCTGACAGCCGTTGCTTTCCATGATTGTTGACCTCAAACAGCTCTTGTCTCTCGGGCTTTATGGAGATCATGTGTTTGGGATTTTCCCCCTTTTGGGGGCTAATAGAAGTGAGACCACAGAGCTGTGACAAAAGCCTCAGGGTTGGCTGTTGTCATAGTCTTCTCATTTCCTTCTTAACAGGACAAACAGGCTATATCACCTCTCTGTGCAGGTATGAAAGCTTCTGAATTCTTTCACTGCACTTGCTTAAGAACAGATCCCCAACATTCTCTAACAACAGCTGCCAGCTGTCAGTGTGCATGAATGATTATTCGGACTCTGCACTTTGAAGGCATCACCTTCACTGCCCATCACTTCCATCTAGTCACCTCTCATTACCCCATTGGCTTGCTGCTTTGCTTTATCGTTCCTATGGTTCTAGAAAAATGTGACAGTGAGCCACCTGGGTGAAAATCCAGTGAGAGAGAGGAGGATGAAATGATGGGGGAAAACGATTCTGTTCACATTGGGACCCAAGTATTCTCCCTCCTTTGTGGAAGAGAAAGCAAGCAAGCCAGCCAGTCGTGTTACCAAGGTATTTTTTATTCCCCAACAATCTCATTGCTGCCTCCTAGTGAAAGTTTTAGAATTGAAAAGAGACTATTTTCTGGGGAGAATTGAACGGAGAAAAGAGAAAACTGAATTTACACAGGCCCACAACTTTTTTTGGAGGGAGTGTCACTCAGTTTCTGATTAGATACATTTGTATCACCGATATCACTGTGGCCACAAGGGAAATACAGACCCACACGAAATATACTGATCAAATTATACTGTTCTTTAGGTGTTTACAATCAAGAGTTGACAAAATAAAGCCCATCAAACTTACCAATTCTCTTTCAATTTATTTTCCCTCAGTATTCACTCACACAGACTATTCCATTTCCTAGAAGCTGGGATTTTTTTTTCATCTTTAGGACAAAACTGAGCAAGAATAAAAATATGCCTCTATCAATTCAAACACAAGATAGGAGGAAATTAAAAGTGAATTTACATTTTGGTACATATGAATAAAAATGGCTTGAAAATTTACTTTGTTAAAAGCTCAACCAGATTCAGGCAAGAGGTGTGAAGGTTGATTAATAACAGCAATGCCACGTTGCCTTTCTTTAATGCATGGATGATCATGAGGGCTGTTTCCTTGGTTGTGAAGGGTTAGGCCAAGAATATTGATCCCCTAGAAGCCAAAAACTAAAACCAAATCTTTCCTATTTTGAAATGTGGGAAGATTCATTTGGTGAATAGACAAGCACACAAATAGTCATTTTCTTCTTATGACACCTTGGTTTCGCACAGTTCAACATTCTTGGACTTGAGAGTATTCAAATTTGGCTCATTTAATATCACTAGACAGACAATATTGTAAATGCATACTGGAAAAACTATATCCAAGGAACTTTATATATATTATTCCTATAAGATATTGCACATATAAGCATACATTTCAATCATATATACAAACATTTCCTTCTAATGTAATAATTTATTGCAGTAGATTTTTAAACTTAAATTTGAAGAGTATAAAATCACTTAACTCACTAATACAAAACACATTTTCACAATCCTCCCTTTTTATGTGTCAAAATAATTTTCACGACTAGATTTAACTTTATTCACAATATTTAGTGAATAACAGCTTTCATGTCTTGTGCCCTATACATACATATGTTCTTTGTGTGCCAGTGTATAGTCTTTTTGTCTCAAACCTATTATACATGTCAGTAGGTGAAAAGCTCAGGGATGATAATTTTGTAGTTAATTATCACAAAACAGTACATTTAATATTCCAGTCTATGTAATTACACATGCTAGTGTTTTCACATTGCTCCAGCCAGAGTCTGTGAATGACAAGGGTGTCTTTTCAGAGCCTGTAAAGGAATATGGTTCTGGAGAAATCAGTCCAACTGTCTTAACAATGCAAGGGCATAACTGATACAAAATAAGCATTTGTCAATGACATCTTCAGAAAAACACAAACCACATGCCACTGCTGTTCACAGTTCTGTTATCACGACTGTAATTTTTAAGTCACTATTCTTTTATTACAATGAACAAAACAAGCCTAACTTTTAAATAAATCTGATGACTGAAACAGTTTTAATTCACGTTCATAATTACAATCAAAGCTTCTGTGTGTGTGTGTGTGTGTGTGTGTGTATCTGAATGAACTGAACATGAATCGTAGGAAGACTTAAAGAGTTAACCGTTTGTAGATGTTCCTACTTGCACATACCACAGGGCTAGGTCAAATCCAAACTGCCAAAGAAAGAAGGCAAGCAAGTTCTCCCTGAAGGGCAGGCCACCATGTGAATAAAACCTCCAGACAGATCATGTTCTAAGTGTGCTGCAGCATACCAAGAAGTGAGGAAAATACGGAAACAGAATCATACTGTTTGACTTCTGCATCGTGTCAACTTTTTTTTTTTTTTAAACTGCTCTAACTACTAAAGAAGGAAATTATGCTTAGCATAAAAATATTCCAGCATTGAGTGACTGGTACGTTTTACTTCTCTCTTCCAGGGAAACTACTTACACTTATTGATTTTAAACACCTTCACCTTAGTTGTGCATGTGAGACACTGTAAGTTAACTGTACCTTAAAGAGATCAGCATATAGATGGTTCTGGCGACCAGGATCACAACAAAAGACAAACAAACAAAACAATTTTTAAAGACCTGAATAGTCAGTTAAGGATGCATACTCAGCCTGGGCTCTTTTTCGGAAAGGTTGCCAAGAGTGTCCTTATTCCCTCCTGAGCTATTTTTCACCCCACTACCTCTGACTGGGTGCATCAGCAGTGCAAGAAAATGCGAGAAGCATCTGTTGCAAGCAACACCTGGACCTCCAAGGAAAATGAGCACTTTCTTGCTAGAAACAGTCTCAAACATTTTCAAGGGTGAGTCTCCCCTTCCCCAAGCTTAACCCTCTTCCTCCGTAGTTGGAGAGGTTCTCCTACTCGTGCCCGCCGCCTTCTTCCTCCCGCCGAGGCTCCCAGGGTCGCAACCGGGGCAGCTGTGCGCCGGGCCGGCCTGGGTAGCCGGATGACACCAGGGGTTGCCAACGCCAAACAGTGCGCAGACTCCGCGGCGCGCTCCGGACTCTCCACTCGCCTAAACCTGCTCTCAAGTGAAAAGGAGTGGGAGGAGGAGGATTGGGAAGGGGCGGGGGACGGAGGGGATCTGTTAATTCGAGGTCCTGGGGGTGTGGGAGCGGGAGGCGGCTCCGCTGATCCCTCCTCCCTCCCGGAGTCCCGGGCTCCACCTCCTCCGCAGGCCCCCAGATATACACACACAGCCGCGGCTGGACATGCACACCCAGCGCCGGCTCCGGGCGCGCACACACGCAGGTAGCCACACTCACCTGAGCCGGTGCAGA
>NW_012105587.1:982044-982787 GCF_000951045.1 Mandrillus leucophaeus
CCGGACGCGGCTCCTCGGCGAGCCGGGAGAATTTCCTCTGAGGCCGGGCGTCCCACGCTTGCTCAAGCCTTATCCACCCTCCTTCCTCGCTCCACCCGTCAGTCCAGCAGCGGGAGAGGAACACTCGAGAGGCAGGTGCTGGTGGGGACAGCTCCCCCACTCCAAAAAAAAAAAAAAAAAAACACCCAGCCGATTGGGGGTTTCCCATCGGCGCACCCTGCCCGGAGCCAAGAAGACAGGCTGGTGCTGCTGTATTTGTACTTATATCCATTGCTGCGCTCTGCGTTCTCGTGGCACGCCTGGACACTCCTCCGCCTCCCCCTCCTCTTCCTCCTCCAGGGCCACCTCCCCGCCCTCCCCACCCCCATCTGCTTCTGTCAAATGAGAAAGTCACCGAGGAGAACCCAAACACTCCAGCCGCTGAGAGCCCCCTTTGGCACTTGGCAGCACGCGGCGGCGGGCTCCTCGGCTCAACTTGGTGGAGTCTCCGCGACGCAACTTTGGGGGACGCTTTGCATTTAAGAGAGAACGACCGAGGAGGAGGAGCGCTCTGCCCGGCCGCCGCTACCTGCGGGAGCTCACCAGCAAACGCCACTGGAGACGAAGGACCCAAAGAACGTAAAGGGCAAACTGCCGCCGCGGGGAGGGGGCACCGCAGAGAAGTTAGAGTGTCCCAGAGACAACCTGCCCGAGCGCTCGGCCGGAGACACCAGGGCGGCCCGGGGCGCGGTGTGGCCCTGGGC
>NW_012105587.1:984347-986847 GCF_000951045.1 Mandrillus leucophaeus
GCCCCCAACCCCCTCCCGGTCCGTGTTGCATGCACTCTGTTCAAATGTGAGGTCTGAAATGGCTGGCACACGGGAAAAGCTGCTTGTGTCATTCGTTTCTGGGAGTGGGATGGCTCTGAGCAGCCTTGCCTCCCTGTTTGTACTATTTGAACTTTGCAGATCTCTGTTCTCTCAAGCAGAACTCCCAGACCGGATCCATTCTTGACCAGTGACCGGCTCGAATCTGGCCTTTTGTGTGAGATGATCACAGTTTCTTTTGTTTATCACGCCATATGCAAATCAGAGCAAGAGCTCTTTCTCAAGAGCAAGAAACGCAAGCAAGAAATATTTGTGAGATTGAAGTTGTCAATTGGATTTTCTTCCTAAACAACCAACTACTAGAAGTCTGCCTGAGTCCACTCGCTTGAATTTCTGACACAGTTTACAAAAAAGGAAAAAGGCACTGTTCCTATTTTCCCCTTATGGCTGAGTTCACCTTAAGATTGTAAATGTGTATATGTCAGTGAAAACATTGAGGCTTGGAAAATGTGTTATTTTCGTTGCCCTAAGTTTGAGTCGGTTTTAGACTCAAAAACATTTGGAGCGAATATCAAAGTTAACTTTTAAAAATTGCGAAACTATTTCAGAATCGCAATTTTATCGAAGATTAAATCAGACTTTTTTGTCTGGTAATTATATATTTATTATTTAGCAAAACTGAAGGAAAAAAGCACAGAATTGTTTCAACAGATGTCTCTCATTTTCAGCTAGCATTTCTCTCCCAAGTTGAGCTGGTTTAATGTGTTTTGGATTTCCCTTCTCAATTGGCTTATTTTTTTAGATCACCTGCAATTCATTTGCAAATTATGATAAAACACATTTTAGAGAAAAGAAACCTTGAATTATTATCTTTTTTGTTTCTTTTTAAATGTATATATTTTGACTAATGTTTGTGAATGAAGTTGGCTAACATGTATTTAGTTTCATTTTGGCTTTATGTAATATAAAGTTTTTAAAATTTTAAATATGGTTTTAACCTTTATGTGTAAATGATTTTCTTGTGTGATCTTCTAATTTAATATTAGACGTCTAAGGTATATCTGTAAATTAGAATCCGACTATCACTCTGTTCATTTTTTTTGAACAAAGAGTTTAAATAAAGCCTGAACCAGGGAAAAGAGAAAAATCTTCTATTTCTTGTTGAGTTCCTAACAAGATTTGTATCTGAATTGCCCTTACGTGCCTGGTCCAGGTGAAGTGTAAGGTATCCTCCAAAAGCACCCTTTGTTTCACTTTTGAATAGATTTACTAGGAAATCTAAATCAAGCCATTGTTATTCAGAGCCAAAAACCTGATTTATCACATTTTTAATCGTGAATAGGAAAGATTTTAAAAAAACAGCCCAAGTCGTTGTATTAGCTTTAACAACAACAAAAAAAAGGCATTCATGAACCAATAGAACAGAGCCCATTGAAAACATCCAGACCTTTCAAAGCATTTCAGCAGTTTCTAGTAACATTTTAAGAGGGGAAAGTTGCTTGACCACTTTATCTTGTTAGTTGAAGAGCCCCACCACTTAAATCAGTGTAATTTGTTCTCCTATCTTTGGGGTATTCCTTGTTTACACCTTAAGGTTTTATTTGGAAGCATAATCACTACTAATGACAAAGTACAACTTTTGGCCTCTTTAGGACTTAATTTTGTTATGCTAATCGCATTAAAATAGAAGTATAGCATTCAAATGGAGAGGGTTGGATGTCTAGGGCTAGACAAGTTTCTACTAGAGAAAAGTTTGAAAAATCATAACAGACTGTCAGAAAAAAAAATAACTATAGGAAGAGCTCGCCACCCTCCTAGCCAACCAAAATGGAAATTCTCAAGCTACTATATACAAGTCTTAAGCCAGTTTCCCCATTGAGACCATCTCTGGAGCTGCACATCTTTATAAACGACCTAAGTCTTTAAAGTGATTGTTTTCCCCCAACGGAATAATATTTTAAAAACCATGAAAAGTTTTGGAAATGTGAGAAATAGGCTCTGCTGGTTTGACCCTGATTCACTAATTAAAATGATCCCTCTCCTGTTATTCCCCGAGCTCTTTGCAATATTATAAGTTAATTCATATGGTTCTGAGCGATTATGCAAAACTAATTTGGACTGTCCAGGGGTAATTATCCCTGACACGGTTAATTAAATCCTTTCAAGGCTTCGTCTTTCCCTTTTGTAGCAGCCCATCCCTTCTCAACACGGAACTTCCTGCGGCTCGCTGGAAATCACCCCAGCCCTAAATCTTAGTTACCACCCTGAGCCTTCCAGCTCGGCCGCCTCCTCTGCCTGAAGATTCCCCGCCCTCTCCGCCCCCTCCCCTTTTCCCAAAGATCAGCGTTTTCTGGGAGAAACGCTCCGGAGTTGTTGATGAATGAGAAGAGAACTGGAAAGATGGGTAAGAGGAGGGGTGAGGATGCCGGGGGTGAGCACCGGGGTCACATCGCCGACAGATTGTGCGGCTGTTTGAGGACCT
>NW_012105587.1:989347-1092849 GCF_000951045.1 Mandrillus leucophaeus
CATAACCCACCCCCTTAAAGAATTAGGATATATTTAAAGTTTGCCTCTTTCAGGTTTCTCCCCTTGGCTCCAGCCCTTTTCCCCTCCCGGCTCCTTGTCCTTGACTGAACCTTACGGGACAGAGAACCTCCTGTCCCCCACGAGGCAAGGCTCGAACCCGCGGAGATCTGGGATGCCCTTTGGTTCCCTGCGCTGCCCTGGAGGCGTCCATAGAGGCCTTTGCCGCCAACGACATCAATTGTTTTATTTCCGATGGTTGCTTGCCAGGCCTGCGGGTCGCGGGCCCACCCAGCCGTCGAACTTCCAGTCGTTATCAGGGCTGCTGCTAACTTAATGGAAAAATGCAAATTATAGCCTGCCCAGCTGACACATCCCTGCGAATGCGCCGGGGACTGAGAGGTAGCTCTGGCCAGCCACTCTGTCGACCTCCTGGACGGCCGGCAGGAATGAAGCTCTGAATTGTGCCAAAGTGGGGAGGCACCCCAAATTCTCAAAGCAATGTTCTTTTTTTTTCTTTTTCTTAAGAAACAATTGAGCCTTACCAAATGTCGGGGCCGCACGGAAGCCTTGCATATTTTAAAGTGTAACCTGAGCCTTTGCGGTTTCAGCTTCACTTAAAACATGGAAATTCTTGAAATTGAAAAATCTGAAAAACTTCCGAAGAACTCTATCTGAATAAATCCATTGGGGGTTGCTTTGAGGAGACAAAACGCACAGCGATTTGGGGCGAGGGATATTTGTGGGGAGGCAGGGACCTGCTGGATTGGGTTTCCAGGGTCAAGGTGTCTCCGGGCCTTCGACGATAGCCTCCGCGCAGAGCAGGGAAGTGGCACCGCTAGGCAGCGAGCTCAGTTGCTCTACTTTTGTGACCCCCCACCCCCAACCCCGCCACCCTTGCCTCCAGGCCACTGACCCTCTCTGCAAGCTTTGTCCGATGGACTCCTTCGCCCTTGCGCTGCCGCCCCATCACTCACGCTTGACTGGGGGAAATAAAATCGGCGTTGGCTTTTTAATTCCTTCGGAAAATGTCTCCACCTGATTTCTACCTCCTTTGAGCTTCGTGCTTGATTGGGGGAGGGGTTATTTCGGGATTTTGTTGTTTTTTTTTTTCAAACAAGAAATTTAGGTACTAATTGTAAACACCCCGTTGCTCTTCTTGAAAGTATGTATCACATTAGCCCAGGCCTTGGAGACACACGACCTATTACTCATTTCTAGCCTCTAGGCAAAGAATTCTATGGAGATCCACCAGTAAAACCAGATTTCTTACGGGAAATTACCAGGATGTCTTCAGACTCTCTTCAAGGGACGACATTACTAGTTGTCGATTTCACTTGAGCACACTCTTCTCTAGCCCACCCCTACCATTTTATTTTGGGATCACCCTAAGGTAATTAGCCATTTGCAGAAAGCTTGAACTCCCTAAAGGAAAGGCACAACCTAGGATAACAGAGACCGAGTGAAGCTTTTCAGATTGATTGTCTCCACTAGGGCCGTATTTTCATAAGGTCGGGAGTGGAGAGGAGTGTCTGCAGAAGGCGGACTACCTTTAAAGAGGCTTTCTCGAACTCAGGAGGTAAGCGGGGCTTCCTAGAGTTGTCACCACCTGCAGGTGGATTTGTCATCGCTCTGCAGTGTCTCCTGGGAAACCAGCCTGTCCTCCCCAGAGTCCCCCTCAGGTAGTGTCCTAGAGTTCAGGGGAGCCTTTAGCGCTTTCTGCCCTGAGGGTATTGCATGTACAAAAGCTCCTTCGTGCGCGCGCACACATAGTCATCCAGTGGGTTTGGAGTGTACCCCTGTTTATTTGTCACCACGTGGTAAACCCCAGATTTGGAAGTCATCACAATGCGGGAGCGCATCAGGATCCAGGGGAGACTGTGTGGGGTTGGGACTGCGCACAAACACAGGGGAATTCTGCACAACAAACATTGGCGCGAGCGCTCTCCCTCGCTCCTCCCGCTTAGCTGGATTTTTGTAAGGGGGTTTCTTTTAAAATGGATTATCCGAATGGTCGCCTACATGGCCTTACTCTGCCTGCATAGACTGGCCGGGTGAAGACGAGTGAAAGGACGCACGGAGAGCCTGAGATAGAAAATAGAGAACTTCTTCAGAGCAGCGTAGGAAAAGTGGGTGCTGGGCGAAACGGAAGGCAAAGAGAGAGGATAGAAGAAGAATCTACGAGAACGAGAATGGAACAGCAGCATTGCAGACGCACCTTCAGGTTCACCTGCGTAAGGCACGCCCAGGGCGGAGGAGTGGAGGGACTGGCGGAAGATCAGGAGACGGCGGAGGACCCAGGGGCCGCCAACCCTGACCCCTCCGCAAAGTTCCTCCCTGAGAGAAGAGACTGGCCAGGTCGGGGAGGGAGGGGTGGGGGAGGCGATGATCACGCAGGCTCTGGCAGGATCTGCACGGAATAGAGGGATCTGGAAGGGAGAGAGGGTCTTGGAGGACAACCCAGCCTCCAGTCCCAGCGATCCCTCCCTCTGGGGCTGGAGTCACATTAGAAAGAAGAGTGTCTGAAATTAGGGCCAGCCTCTCCCCGCTCCTCCCCACGAATTTAACCCCTGCAGACCCACGGTGGAAAGCAGATTTTGTGCACCCTGAAACTTAAGTCGTAGGGGCTAATTTAGTAAAAAATAAATCATAATCCTGATAGGACTTTAGAACGGGGGTCGGTACAAGTGTGGGACTCTTTCTTCCCGGAAAATGGAATCTGCCCCTGGTAGACTCTTCCGAAGACCTCAGGATCTTGTTCCCAGCTCCAGTGGTGAGGCGAGTGCCTGGGGGCATCAATAAGCCCTGCTCAGATCATCGCCCTTACCCTCCTTCTCAAACAGCCGCCCAAATTTGGGCTGGTTGGAGAAGGGGCTGGCGGGACAAAGGCGCCAACTGCTTTACCCCAGACCTAGGCTTCCCTGTGCTTCCAGAGCTCGGATTGCTGTGCTTCCTTTTCGGGGACTAGGTTTTCTCCCATAAACTTAGACTTGAGTAGGTCGAGCGGTTGATTAATACGGATTGGAACTCGGCTGCTCAAGGCCGCGTGAATAAACATGAGCGCGCGGCGGCTGCGCTCACCACTCCCTGAACCTCTCTGGGGCGCCGGGAGCCGGAACTGCGAAGCGGCTCGTTCGCGATGCGGGCGGGACTGTGGGTCCGCCTAAACCAGCGCGGTCTCCGTGAGCCCCCCGACCCGCGCACACACACCCTAACCTGGGTGCCCGAGCGTACCTCAGGCTGCATGGATCTGCGCGCACTCACTCTCCGGGGTCTTTGGACACCATTTCTTTGCTTTCTAGAAGCTGCCTCCACTCTAGGATAGAGATTCACATTTTGGGAACCTGGGGTGCAGGAGGCTGGGGGTGAGGGAGATTCTCCCCATTCTCCAAGTGCTGGGTTAGGGTTACCCAACTTGAATCACTGCGTGAAACAAAGGCGACCCTAAATGTGTCCACGGATGCGCGGGGTGGAGATCCTGGCCCCCCAGCGGGAAAGAATGTGTTGAGCCACGGATTCCGGGGAGTGGCACACCGCGCCCACAGAAGCGTTTGTTTTCTGAAGTCTGCGGGCCTAAAGGCTGCTGTGGGGATCATTACCTTCCCACTACACGTCCAAAGACTTCACCGTCTCCCGCTTGGAAAAGTAGCCCTTGCGACTTGTCTCCCTGAAGCCACCGTGTCTTCGTCTTTGGAACCTACGAGAAGCGACAAAGCTAAGTGTACGTGTAGGCCTCGGCAGCTTCACCACCCGCCCCCGCCCCGCCCCTGCCCATGGCCTGCAGGTCTGTGTCTCTCCGCTCTCATAGGCACACACCGAGTGACCGGTCTGGGCCGGGGCGCAATTGGGTGCCCACCAACCGCAGCGCAGCTCAGAGTCTCAGCGAGGAGGTGAAGGCTTGGCGGGATGAGACTTCCGTGGGCCTTAAGGCCTTCCTCAAGCCTGCAGACTCCTGCTCTGCAAAACCAACAAGGCCCCACGTCCCACCCCGGGCTGCCACCTCCGCCCACACCACGAGTCTAAGTAGTCGGCTTCTCAGCATCCCCAGGACTGCGAGCTCCGGGCGGTGCCGGGAGCGAAGCAGCGCTGGGGAGGTGGGAAGCGCTTCGCAAAAGACACGCATCGTGCCAGTCATTAGGTTGGTGGGATAAGCTCCCATCTCGGGCGAAAGCGCTACTTGGAGCTTGCCGCCCCTCCCCTGTCCCTAGCATTTGTCCAAGTTCACCCAAAGGCGACCCTTGAGATAAGGAGTGGGGTTTATCTGCTCAAGTGCTGGGGACGAGACCAAGCCCGGGACCCAAGCCAGATCCCAAGGCCCAAGGCTTTTCTTAAAAACTGTTCCGTGGAAAATCGTGTGGGCTTGGGACATCTATTGACCCACGCGTCCCAGCCCAGGTCCTGGGCTGCCTTCCCACATCCAGATCACATTTATTGGACATAAAGTCTGCCCTAGTCTGTGGCTGGGAGCTTTTCTCTTTGCAGGAAGAACAGAGGTTGACAATTCTAGAACCGCAGGGCAAGCCTTGGAGGAGGTTTGGGTCTACTGGTGAAGGAGAAGACAAAGACCGTTCTGCTGGGAAAATGCTGTCTCGTAAGGTCAGGAGTGGGCTACAAGACATTTGGCGTCCTGTACTGAAAGATGGAGGTGCAGAGCTAAACAAAGCCCATCTGGGAGAAATTTTATCTATACAATACCAAGATAGACAACCTAAGTCATTTGGGGATGCCAATAAGCCCCTAATAACTGCTTTTCCTAAGTGCCTAATTTTGTGCCAGATGAGCCTCTCCAACGCACCAGGCCAGGAGGCATCCTTCTCCTTGTATTTTGTATGAATGGCGCCCCCTAGATGCCTCTTTCCCAGGTTTATCTGTAATCTCCCCGACTAGTATTTCCAGTGTATAGATAAGGAGGCGCTTTCCCAAGGTCACACATCAAGTAACTAGTAGAACTTCCAGACGTCTACCTGCCCCCAGAGCCTAACCCCTTTAATCTTGCTACCCTTTACTATAGATGAAAGGAAATACCCTTCCACAATTTTAGCCACGTAATAAGTTCCCTGACATCCTTGCAAATCAAAACACAAGCTTATTGATAATGTGCTGTTTCTGGAATGCCCCTCCAGGCTGAAAATCCATCCTATCATGACTGTATACAGACAGGTTGGGGGACACGGTGAGTAGAGGGGAAAAAAAACTTCGTCTCACTTTTCTGTCTCAGCAAAACAAACCATCAACAAGTCTTTTTCTCTTGAACCACAAGTGTTCGAAGTCAAGGCTTCTGGTTTAACGTGACTTTCAAAAAGTGAGTGAAAGCCAGGCAGGAAAACCCAGCGGCGAGCAGATTCCCCAGACCATGCCTCACCTTTTCTTCTCTCCCCATCTCTCCTCCTCATTTTCCTTCTCCTAGTTATAGTTCCCTGTGGGCCTTCTGGCATTTTTCTTAGTCCGGGGAAGTGAAAGTGTTGCTAAACCCTGGTGTAATATCTACAATGCTTCCTTGTTAAGTATTTGAGGGTGGAGAGCTGTGTTTCGCTGGATTTAGAATCCTTCTGGCTATGTCGCAGGGTACAGTAGAGCAACAAAGGACAGTGAACCCTGGTTACTAATGCTGTCTCCTGCCATTTTCCAAGGTACCTGGTGCCAATGAGCAAATACCTTCACTTCCACCCACACAGCTGCTCACCTACTAGGCTCTGTGTACCCATAGATGCTGCCTTCTCTCCTGTGCTGCTGAGGAACAATCCCTGGTCCCAGGAAGGGCCAGCCTCTCCACTGCACACTAGATCTCATTCCTTCTTTGTTAGGCAGCCTCTAAGATGACTTCAATCCCCACCTCCTGGTATTCATGCCTTTGTGTAAACTCCTCCACTTGAGTGTAAGCTGGACTTGCTGCTAACAAATTGAATATGACCAAGTGATTTCCCTTCTCAGATGGTGACTTCTGCTCCCACCCCCCTCTCTCTCTCCCCCAAACCCTCTCTGTCTCTTTCTCAGCTCTTGTTCTAAGGGAAGCAAGCTGCTCCATGGAAAG
This sequence comes from Mandrillus leucophaeus, assembly GCF_000951045.1. Taxonomy (NCBI): domain Eukaryota; kingdom Metazoa; phylum Chordata; class Mammalia; order Primates; family Cercopithecidae; genus Mandrillus; species Mandrillus leucophaeus. The sequence goes on from NW_012105587.1 coordinate 995,376, forward strand.
GCCCACATGGCAAGAGCTGATGTATCTGGCCAAAGGACAGCAAAGACTCGAGGCCTGTCAGCAGTTAAGTGAAAAAGTCACCCAAGCAAGCCTTGAGATGAATACAGCCCCAGCTGGCACCTTGATTGCAGCTTTGGAAGAGACCCTGAGCTAGAAGGTACTCACCAGCAAGGCCCCCTGGATTCAAAACCCACTGAAACCATAAGATAATCTGTTTCTGTTGTTTTAAGCCATTAAGTTTTGGAGTGACTTGTTAAACAGCAAGAGGTAGCAAATATACTGTGTGATGTAGTCAAGGACTACAGTAAGTTCAGCATCAATATGTTGACCTCCTGGTAGACAGGGGCCACCAGGTTGCCTAAGGAGGGGTGAACTGGCACAGGTTGGAAATGGAGCAAGTCGAAACTCCTGCACGGATGAGTGGTAGGATTGCAGCTGTAAATAGCCATAGCACTGTAGCCTAGGCAACATAGCAAGACCCCATCTCTTTAAAAAAAAGAAAGAAAAGACAAAGAAAGAAACCAAACTTTTTCTTCCCTACTGAATCATTTTTGTCAGCATAAAAATAATTGTTGTTTCCTCTTTTTAAAAGAACCTCTTGGTCAAGAGTGGTGGCTCATGCTTATTATCCCAGCACCTTGGGAGGCTGAGGTGGGAGGATTGCTGCAGCCCAGGAGTTCAAGACCAGTCTGGGCAGCACAGAAAGACTTCATCTCTATAAAAAATAGAAAATTAGTTGGGTGTTGGTGGTGTATGCCTGTAGTCCTAGCTACATAGGAGGCTGAGGCAGTAAGGCAGGAGGATGGTTTGGGTCCAGAAGGTTGAGGCTGCAGTGAGCCAAGATCCCTGCCACTGCACTCCCGCATGGATAACAGAGTGAGACCCTATCTGAAAACAAACAAACAAAACACCAGAACAAAAAACTCTCATGACCTCATTTTTTCTCTGCTCTCTTCCTTTTTACAATGAATTCCTTAAAAAGAAAACATGTCTATATTCCCTATTTCCCTGTTTTCTCTTTTCTCTTGAAATCCCTCCAGTTAGGGTTTGCCTTCCCTCCCCAACACCACTTCACCAAAACTTGCTCTGATCGAGGTCCCCAGTGACTCCCCTGTTGCTACATTGAATGGTCAGTTCTCATCTAACTTGATCTATCAGCAGCATCTGACAGAGTTGATCATGGTCTCCCGTGATCTTTACTTGGTTTTGAGGGCTCCACCCTCAGTCTTTCCACTGTCTCACTGGATGCTCTTTGCTGTTCTCCTTTCCTGGTTCCACTCCTCTCCAACCCTTTATTGAGTTTTATCAAGAAAGATAGGAATTCAGCTGGGTGTGGTGGCTCATGCCTACAATCCCAGCATTTTGGGATGCCAAGGCAGGAGGATCACTTGAGCCCAGGAGTTTGAGAACAGCCTAGGCAACATAGGGAGACCCTGTCTCTACAAAATAAAAATGGAGGAGGAGAAAGAAAGATAGGAATTCACTTAATAGTCTCCAATCTTCAGGCAAGCTGCAATTGTTTTCTGATATTATTACAACAGTTTCAGTTGGAAATCAATATACTGTCAATCATGTATCATTATAACTAGCAATATTTATTTGTCACTATGAGCAAGGGTAAGCTGCAAAAACACATAAGCCCCAGATTTCAATGACTTAATATAAAAAGTTTATTTTTTACTCCAGCAGGGGCTGTGCTCATCCCAGCTGGTGGAGATTCCATCTTAATACATGCTTCTCTGACCACCTGAACAGGGGAATACAGCCTAACAGTCATATGCTAGCTCTTAAACTTTCTCACCAAAAGCAATACTCATCACTTCTGCTCACATTTCATTGGCCAAAGTAGGTCTTATGGCCACACCAAACCTCAAAGCGGGCACGGAATGATAATCCTACCATGTACCCAGAAGGCAGAGAGCCAGAACTATTTGGTGAACGGCACTACTGACCACCTTCATAGATAAACATCCACTGATAAACACCCTCAGTCAAAATAAAACAAAACAAAAACAAAAACATACAAACAAACATTACAGCCAGGCTTGGTGGCTCACACCTGTAAGCCTAGTACTTTGGGAGGCCAAGGCTGGAGGATTGCTTGAGCCCAGAAGTTTGAGGCTGCAATAAGCTAAATATGTATCTTCTCTCTGAATTCAGCAGTCCCATTGCTGCTAAGGATTTCTGGAATGTTCATAACAACACCATAGGACTTGAAACTGTCCTTCTGTAGGGCACTGAAGAGTTTCTTGTTGTCTGTGCTTGTACTAAAGAAGAAGGAGAAGGAGGAGCGACTGACGAACTGTAGCCCTAGCTTTCCCTTCTGTCTTTCCAATCTTATATCCACTCTCCCCACACACATACCTGCATTCGTCCTTATATACACATTACACTAAATGAGTCCCTTTCTGGAACTTGTGTTGTAATTCTCCTACCTGTGTCCCCCATGCCCATTCCCAAAGTCTTATACACCTTTCAAAGTTCTGCCCAAGTCTCACATTCTCCATAACTTATTTTTTTAGAGATGGGGTCTTTCTATGTTGCCCAGGCTGGACTCGCATTCCTGGCCAGAAGGCAATCCTCCTGCCTCGGCCTCCTGAATAGCTGGGACTACAGCTTCAAACTATTTTACCCCATCAACTTTTTATGCCATTTAGGATTTTTCATATCCTTCTATTTTTTAAATTGTATTTTGTTGCTGTTTTTGTTCTATTAAGCACCTATTAGCTTAATTGGATTTAGTGATTCTGTATATTTGTCGGTACCAGCACAATTGTTTGAAAAACAGAGGTGTCTTATTTGCCTTTGTATATCAGTATAGCACCTTCCCCTTTCCTCAATGCCTAGTTCAGACTGACTCTCAATAAATATTTGTAATAATTTATTCTGTCTGTGTTAAGGTATTTTCTGGTAACTTCTGGACCTACAGACAACTGGAAACACTTCTAACTTTAATCATTCCAAGCTGTCTCTTCTGACATTACTACACATTCACTAGGCACTTTTTAGTCAACTCAAATCTAAATGCAAGATCTATTCAAAGAAGCCGAAATCTTAGCATTCAAATACCCGATTAAGTCATAAATCCTCTGGGCTCATATCTTGTCTTTCTTGTCCATATGTTGTTGGGCATATAAGGAGGGAAAGGAAGGAGATCATTGAAAACACAATACAGGAGGAACCTGTATTAGTTGGGATAATTATTGTGAGCTACAATGACAGATTACCCCAAATCTCAGTGACTTGACACATTAAAAGTTTATTTTTCATGCATGCCATAGTCTAAGGCAAAACATGTGGTTCCTCTCTAAGCAGTGAGTCAGGATCTAGACCTGTTTTGTTTTGTTGCTAGGCCACCACCTAGGGTTTTCTGGATCTGACTGACAGGCAGTGATAGCCCATGGCTCTTGCAGGGCATTTTATGCTAAGCCTGGGAAAGGTAGGCTTTACTCCAGCCCATATTCCTCTGGACAATACACCAACCTAATTGCAATGAATGCTGGGAAATATAATTTACTTGTATGCCAAGAAAAAGAAAGGAAGATTGGGAACATCTCACCTGGTTCTTCTAAAGCCTAGAAAATCATTTATTCACTTTACAACATAAAGACACTGCTCCAACACTTTGGTGAACAGATAGATTCAAATCTTTATAAAGGGTGCCTGGGGAATTTCTTCATGTCAACAATTAATTCTTGCTTTCCTCTATTTTTCATAAAACCCAGAATTCACTCACTCTTGCCCCCAAAATCAAGAGCTAGGTAGGGAGGCCCTCCCATCAGATATTTTTTCCTTTTTCCCTAGACTCACATTACAAAAAACACGCTAAAACTTTTCTTTTTCCCCCCAGCTCTGCAAAGCACCAGAATCAATGTGAGCTTTTTAACCATCGTAGACACTCAAGGCTCTCTCAAGGTCTACTGAATTAGAATTTTGTAAGACTAGCACTCAGGTACCTGTATTTCTAAAACATTCCCCTGATGATTCTGGTGCACACCCAGGATTGACAACCATTGTTCAGACCTGAGAAAGGAGTGTCCAGTAAGCCCCACAGTCAGATAATTTCAATGTTTTCATGCTGTAGTAAACTTTCACGTTTATTTGTCTTGGCCAATGCATTAATCCATTTTCATGCTGCTGATAAAGACATACCCAAGACTGGGTAGTTTATAAAGAAAAATTGGTTTAATGGACTCACAGTTCCATGTGGCTGGGGAGGCCTCACAATCATGATGGAAGGCGAAAGGCATGTCTTACATGGCAGCAGGCAAAGAGCAAATGAGATCCAAGCAAAAGGGGTTTCTCCTTATAAAACCATCAGATCTTATGAGACTTCACTACCGCAAGAACAGTATGGGGAAAACCGCCCCCATGATTCATTTATCTCCCACCAGGTCCCTCCCACAACACATGGGAATTATGGGAGCTACAATTCAAAATGAGATTTGGGTGGGGACACAGCCAGACCATATCAGCAAATAAACGTACAAACAGAAGCCAAAATATCTTGTTCTCAACTAGATTCAAATAAAATATTGTGTTGGTGAAGACAATATGGTGTGAATGAAAGAGAACAAAATCAGAAGCCAGAAGATCAGGTTCTACAAATGTTCATTTATGTTACCTTGGACAAATAATTTGCCCTCCTAGAGTTTTTGTTTTCCTATCTATAAAACAGAAACATCCAGCTTGACCTATCAGTAATCTTTAACATACACGATTACTTTCCTCTTCCAGAAACACTTTCTTCATTTGGTCTATGGGACATCACAGTCTATCAGCTTTCCTCCTACCATCCTGTGCTCTCCTTACTAGCTTTTTGTTTTTTCTTCTGGTTTCTCCTCTTTTCATTAGCTTTAGACATTAGGATGCCCAGGGCTTAGCCCACCAGCCTCTCCTCATCTCTGTCTACACTCATTCCCTTGGAGATTGTATCAGTTTTCTATTACTGCATAATGAATAACTACAAATGTAGTAGCTTAAATGACACTGACTTTTAGTTCTTAGATCTGCAGGTTGGAAGTCCAGGTATGGTGTGATTAGGTCCTCTGCTCAGGGTCCCAAAAGCTGAAGTCAAGGGGTCGGCCAGGCTGAGCTCTCACCTGGAGGCTCAGGGGAAGAATGTGCTTTCAAGCTCATTCAGGTTGTGGGCAGAATTCAGTTCCTTGAGATTGTAGGACTGAGGCCCCAGTTTCCTGCCAGCTGTCAGGTGGGAGCTGCTCTCAGCTCCCAGAGGCACCCACATTCTTACATTTGAGGCTGGCCCCTGTCCTCCAACCTTAAAGCCAGCAGTGGAAGATTTCTTGTGCATATGATCCCTTGTGCTTCAAATTTCTCTCTTCTTTTGTCTCTACTCCCTGCAGCCAGATGTAAGGACCTTTGGAATTAAGTTAGATCCATTTGGATTATTTCCTTTCATTAACTCAGAAATCAACATATTAGTAGCTGTTAGGAACTGAATGTGTCATATATTGAAGCCCCAATCCCCCATGTGATGGTTATTAGAGATGGGGCCTCTGGGAGGAAACTGAAGTTAGATGAGGTCATGAAGATGAAGCTTTCGTTATGGGAGTGATGCCCTTTTAAAATTGATGCTGGAGAGCTTGCCCTCTCTTTTTCTCTTTGCTGTGAGAGGACACAGCAAGAAGGTGGCCGTCTGCAAGCCAGGAAGAGAGCCCTCATCAGAACCTGACCATGCTGCCACCCTGATCTCAGACTGCCAGTCTCCAGAACTGCGAGGAAATAAATTTCTATTGTTTAAGTCACCCAGTTTGTGATATTTTGTTATGACAGCCCAAGCTGACTAATACGATAACCTTAATTGTACCTGCAAAATCCCTTTTGCCATATGCTATAACATAATCCCAGGAGTGATATGATAATTCACAGATTTCACCCATAGTCGAGGGGAGGAGATTATAGAAGGGCAGTATCATTGGAAGTTATGTCAGAATTCTGCTTACCACAATAATCTAGTCTCATGGCTTTAAAAATCATCTTCATGATGAGGCAAGGTGGCTAACATCTGTAATCCCAGCCCTTTGGGAGGCCAAGGTGGGCAGATCACTTGAGGTCAGAAGTTCAAGACCAGCCTGGCCAACATGGTGAAACTCTGTCTCTACTAAAAATACAAAAATTAACTGGGCATGGTGGTACACGCCTATAGTCCCAGCTACTCGGGAGGCTGAGGCAGGAGAATCGCTTGAACCCAGGAGGCAGAGGTTGCAGTGAGCTGAGATGGTGCCACTGCACTCCAGCCTGGTGACAGAGTGAGACTCCATTAAAAAAAAAAAAATCTACATGCTCATAATTGTCAAATTTATTTCTCTGGTCTAGACGTCTCCCCTGATATCTAGACTTATCTATTCAATTCCTCCTAGATACTTCCACTTGGATGTTTTATAGGCGCCTCAAATTTTATATATATGGAACAAAAAACTCCTGATGTTCCCACCCAGATTTGTTTCTTCCATAATCCTTCTCACCTCAGCAAAGGGCACCTTCATCCTTTCAGCTGCTCAGGGCAAAAACGTTGGCATCACTGTGGACTCCTCTCTTTCCCTAAGAACCTACATTCTACCCAGTAGGAAATCCTCTGGGATCTAGCTTCAAAATATGTCCAAGATCCAAACCATTATCATCTCCCACCTCAAATATTGCAACAACCTCTGTGTTTATTTCCTATTGCTGCCCTAATAAACTATCACACATTTAGCAACTTAAAGCAATACCCCTTAATCGTCTCACAGTTCTATAGGTCAGAAGCTGGGGGGCTTGCCTAGGACTTGTGCTGAGTCTCACAGACTGACTTGAGGTCTTATCTGGAGGCTCCTGGGAGAACCTACTTCCAGTTTCCTTCAGATTGCTGGCAACATTCAGCTCCTTCTAGTGGTTTCCATGTGGCCCCCTTCAACAAGAGAAAATCAAGTCTCTCTCATGCTTTATGTCTCTTGGACTCTTCCTTCTGCCAGAGAAAACTCTCTGCTTTTAAAAGCTCTTGGGGATTTGGGAGGTTGAAATTGGACCCATTTCAGCAAGCCAGGACAATCTCCCTATTTTCAAGTCCATAACTTTGACTACATCTGCAAGGCGCCTTTGGTCATGGAATGTAACATATTCACAAGTTTCAGGGATCAGGGCATGGACATTTTAGGAAATGATTTCTGTCTGCAGCAGCCTCCCAAACTGGTGTCCCCACTGCATACTTGTTCCCTTTCCTATTTCCAACACAGCAGGCAGACCTGCAATGACTTCTCATCTTACTCAGTACAAATCCACATCTTCACAATGCCCACATGCCCTACACTGGAAGGTAACTAGGATTTCCTTTTCCTTTTTTTATTTTCCGGCCTCATCTCCCTGCTGCCCTTCTTGCTGCTGCTCAAACATCAAGCACACCCTCCCTTCCCCACATTTGCACTTCCTTGGCCTCAAGTTTGCTTTCCCCAGTGTCTGCATGGCTCACCACCCCATCTGCTCAAAGTCAATGCTGACATGTTGCCTTCACAGTGAGGCCCTTCCAAACACCTTCTGAAAATTTCAACCTCCCAAATCCCCAGGATTCCCTACTTCCTTTCCAAGCTTTCTCGTTCTTCATAGCATTTTTCACTTTCAAACATAACATACATTCTATCTATATTCGTTTATTGTAATCACCAAAGCAAGCACCACAAAAGTAGGGATTTTTGTCCATTTTGTTCACTGCTTTATCTCCAATTCCTAGAGCAGTGCCTGGCACACAGAAGGCACCCAGTAAACTTTTTTTTTTTTGAGACGGGGTCTTGCTCTGTTGCCCAGACTCGAGTGCAGTGGCACAATCTTGGCTCACTGCAACTTGAACTCCTGGGTTCAAGTGATTTTCCTGCCTCAGCCTCCCAAGTAGCTGGGATTACAGGCTCCCGCCACCATGCCAGACTAATATTTGTATTTTTAGTAGAGACAGGGTTTCGCCATGTTGGCCAGGTTGGTCTCGAATTTCTGACCTCAGATTATCTGTCCACCTCAGCCTCCCAAAGTGCTGGGATTACAGGCATAAGCCATCGTGCCTGGCACTCAGTAAACTTTTGCTGGATGATTGAATACGTGAGTATTCAATGAGGAACAGAACTTGAATTCAGAACAGATTGGATACATGAGTATTCAATGAGGAACAGAACATAGGGGAAATGTGGGCTTGGGGATGGGAGAAATGGGTTGGACCTCACATCTTATGAAGGGCCCCTTCCTTATCAGACAAAACTGTAAGTTCCATGAAGACCAGGCTGGGGTCACATCACAGTACCTGGCACAAAACAGAGTCTCAGAAGTATTTGCTAACTACTGCTGATGTGATACACTAGATTCTGCACATACATCGTCTCATCGGATCCATACAACCTATGGATTATTAATAATGTCATTTTACTTCTTTAATCCTATTCTTTGAGTTGCCAGTGAGCCAGATGAAATATTACAGTGTGAAAGTACTTTATGAAGTGTCACATAAAGTATTTCTGCAAAGAAACTGGGTTCCCAGTGGACCTTTACATCCCAAGCAGGCTTCTCCTCCACAAGTGTGCACGTTTTGGGAAGCATTAATGATTAATGTTGGAAGGACAGCACGGCTGGCACAGTGTCAGGAGCGTGAAGTCTGGAGTCTGCGAAGGCAAGGTCTGACTGTTGCCTTGGCCATTGAGGAGGTGTGTGACCTTAAGGTAGTTACACAACCTTGCTAAGCCTCCATTTTCTCTTCTTTAAAAATAGGGCTAATTGTTGCACCTTGTAGGAATATTGTGAGGACTGAATGAGATAAGACAGGTGAAAATACCCAGCAGAATGCTTGCTACTGAGTAGACACACAATAATGTGAATTTTCAGTCTTCTTCTTATGGAAGCCCAAATCCACCTCTCTGTAACGTTTACCCTTTAATGCGAGCTCTGCTCTTGGGAGCAGTGGAGAATGAAACGACTCTCCATTCCAAACAGCTTTTGAAGCCAGTTATCATGTTCCCTCTCAATCTTCCCTTTCTAAAGGTGAAAATGCTCAGTGTATTCAACCATTCCTTATGAAAACTGGTTTTGATTTCTAAATGTGCGCTAGTCTGACAACACAGCTTTTAAAAAAGTACTATCTAGGAAGGACTTATATTAGAGGTTCAATTCCATGGAGCCAGGGCTTTTTTTTTTTTCTTTTTTTTTTTTTTTTTTGTCTGTTGAGTTCCTGATGAATCCTCTGCACCTAGAAAAGTGCCTTGCACAGAGTAGGCCCTCAGTAAATGTTTGTTTGTTCATTTGTTTATTCATTTATTTTGAGACAGAGTCTTACTCTGTCACCCAGACTGGAGTGCAGTGGTGTGATCTCGGCTCACTGCAGCCTCCACCTCCTGAGTTCAAGTGATTCTAGATTCTCATGCCTCAGCCTCGTGAGTAGCTGGGATCACAGGCACATGCCACCACGCCCAGCTAATTTTGTATTTTCAGTAGAGAAGGCGTTTCACCATGTTTGCCAGGCTGGTCTCAAACTTCTGGCCTCAAGTGATCTGCCCACCTTGGCCTCCCAAAGTGCTAAAATTACAGGCATGAGCCATTGTGTCCAGCCAATATTTGTTTATTTAAATGATGAATCTACAGATATGGTCTGGGGTTTTGTGTGTTTGTTCGTTTGTTTTGAGATAGGGTCTCTCTCTGTCACTTAGGCTGGAGTACAGTGGCGCAATCAGGGCTCACTGTAGCTTTGATGTCCTGGGCTCAAGCGATCTTTCTCCCTCAGCCTGTGGAGTAGCTGGGACTATAGGCATGTGCCACCATGCTCAGCTAATTTTCCTTTGTAATTTTGTGTAGAGAAGGGGTCTCACTATGTTGACCTGGCTACTACAGATATGGTCTGTACCACCCTGTCCTGGGGCTCATAAGATTTTTAACGCCAGCTGTCCTTTTAAAGACAATTTCTTGGAAAATACACTTAAAATTTCTCAACTACCAGACTTGAAGTTTGGACCACACAATTCTCAGGGGACTCTTCCAATTCTAGGATTCTGATGTTGCCTCTTTTTAAGAAAAGTTGAGATTCAATTCACACAGCATAAAATTCACCATTTTAAAGTGCACAATTCACTTGAGTGGATTATTAAAAGTTAGTTTTTAGCATAATCATGAAATAGCAAAACCATTACCATTATCTAATTCCAGAACATTTCCATTGCCTCAAAAATAAACCCTGTACCTATTAGTAATCAGTCTTAATTCTATCCCCTGCCCTCAGCACCTACAACCACTAATCTACTTTCTGTTTCTATGGATTTGCCTATTTTGTACGATTCCATTTATATACATACAAAATGTAGCCTTTTGTGTCTGGTTAATTTCACTTAGCATAAGGCTTTCAAGGTTCATCCCTGTCATAGCGTGTATTCCTTTCTATACCTGGATAATATTCCATTGTATGGATATACCTCATTTTGTTTTGTATTCGTCAGAGTTAATGAACATTTGGGTGTGTCTATTTTTTGGCTATTGTGAATAATGCTTCTGTGAACACTTGTGTACAAGTTTTTGTGTGGACATATGTTTTCAATGATTTTGGTTAAAGTATATACTTAGGAGTGGAATTGTTGGGTCATATGGTAATTCTATGTTTAGAATTTTAAAGAACTGCCAAACTGTTTTCCGCAGTGGCTGCACCATTATACATTTGTACCAGTAATCTATGAAGGTTCCCATTTCTCCACATCCTCGCCAATAGTTGTTATTTTCAGTTTCGTTGATTCTAGCTAGTTCTTCCACACTAGTGAGTGTGAAGTGGTATCTCACTGTGGTGTCTGAGTTGCATGCAGTTGCCTCTTATATGTCAGAAAGTTTAGAGATACTCTTCCCAAATGTTCATATCACCCTTTTTGTCTTACTATTAGTCATACATTTGTTAAAAAAAATTCTTTTTCTTTTTTTTTCCCCCAAGAGACAGGTCTAGCTCTGTCGTCCAGGCTGGAGTGCATTGGTATGATCAGAGCTCACTGCAGCCTCAAACTCCTGGGTGCAGACAATCCTCCCACTTCAGTCTCCCAAGTAGCTGGAACTGTAGGCATGCACAATGGCACCTAGCTTACTTTTTGTATTTTTTTAGTACAGATGGGGTCTTGCTCTGTTGCCCAGGCTGGTCTCAAAATCTTGGCCTCAAGTAATCCTCCTGTCTTGGCTTTCCTAAGTGCTGGGATTGCAGTCATGAGCCACCACTCCCATCCATAAACAATTCTTACAATTAATTCTACTTTTTTTTTTTTTTTTTTTTTGAGACAGAGTCTTGCTCTGTCGCCCAGGCTGGAGTGCAGTGGCCGGATCTCAGCTCGCTGCAAGCTCCGCCTCCCGGGTTTACGCCATTCTCCTGCCTCAGCCTCCCAAGTAGCTGGGACTACAGGTGCCCGCCACCTCGCCCGGCTAGTTTTTTGTCTTTTTAGTAGAGACGGGGTTTCACCGTGTTAGCCAGGATGGTCTCGATCTCCTGACCTCCTGATCCACCCGTCTCGGCCTCCCAAAGTGCTGGGATTACGGCCTCTACTTTCTACTTTCTTACAATTAATTTTATTTTCAACTTCCACCAACTTCTTGAAGCAACAAGTTTGCTAAATATACTCTCGCCTAAAATAATACCTGCTTTTGTCATTTAAAATAGAAACTCATTACTTCAACTTTCACAACTCAGTTCTAACAATCCGTTAGTTAAGAGCTTTCACACTCAAAACCCTCCTCCCTCTTCAGGTTTCTGTGGACATAATGGGCCCTGCGGAGTGTTGCCTCCCAAGAGTTGAGTTTTTCAGTGTTCTGAAGTCTCTGGCTGCAGGGATAGGAACTTCGTCAGAAGGGGGGTGCAAGGAGGGTGAGGGGATGTCATGACATCTTCATCCCTGCATAACTTCTCATAGACATGAAAGTCAAGCCTTGGTCAATGCACAAAAACCAAAACATCTCCTGGGATAAATGCAAATAATTCTGGATCACAGATTCACGACAGAAAAAGATCGACCCTAAGTATCTCACACACTTAGTGTAACACAGTAGTTCTCAACTGGGACAGTTTTGGCCCCCCAGGGAACATTTGGCAATGTCTGGAGATGCTTTTGATTGTCTCCTGGCATGTAGTGGGTAAAGGACAGGAGGCTGCTAAACATCCTGCAATGCACGATTCAGATCCCAACCAAAAACAAAGAAAAAACAAAAGAACCCCAAAAACTACCTGGCTCCAAATGTCAATAGTGTGAGCTTGAGAAACCCTGATATAATAAAATAGCAAAGAAGACTCTTCCTATCTTTGATTTTTATCATATTTCAGAGATTTTGGTTGAGCCTAACTGTTTTAGCCTCTCCAGTTGAGCCTCCAGGTGGTACTGGGGAAGAGTTCGATTTCTATACTCCTACTAACAAGCAGTACTTGACATTCCACCTGTGGCTGCAGAGAATTCTAGTCATATATAAAATATATATTTATAGATCGGGCACAGTGGCTCACGCCTGTAATCCCAACACTTTGGGAGGCCAAGGCAAGTGGATCACTTGAGGTCAGGCGTTCAAGACCAACTGGCCAACGTGGTGAAACCCTGTCTCTACTAAAAATACAAAAATTAGCTGGGCATGGTGGCACACAACTGTAGTCCCAGCTACTCGGGAGGCTAAGGCAGGAAGTTTGCTTGAATCTGGAAAGCAAAGGTTTCTGTGAGCTGAGATTGTGCCGTTGCACTCTAGCCTGAGCAACAAGGGCGAAACTCTCTCTCTCTCCCTCCCTCTCGCTCTCTCTGTCTCCATTTATATGTATATGTACATGTATATATATACTGAAGTTTCCTGGAAAAAAGAAACTCTGCCTCCAGACTTCAGTTTTTCCTCTTAAGGCCCTCAGATGATTGGATGAGTCCCATCTGCATTATCAAGGGTAGTCTCCTGTACTTAAAATCAACTGATTGTAGATGTTAACGTCACATCTACAAAATACCTTCATAACAACACCTACATTAGTGTTTGGTTAAACAACTGGGTACATTAGCCTAGGCAAATTGACACACAAAATTAACCATCATACCAATGAAATAATCAGTCATTTCAAATATATTCCCTCGTACAAGCTCTTGGATTACAAAACAGGGAGTCTATATGTCATAACCCCATGACTTGCTGCTTCGGATAATCCCCAGTTAAGCTGCCCAAGGAGACAGGATCTTCCCCTGGATATGCAGACCCCTGTTTCACACTTGCTCCTGTTACAAAGCGGGAAGTGTCTTGCAATCATTTAAGGCCAACCTCTTCACCTACCCTCTGGATCCTATGCCTTCTTGCCTTCCAGAAGACTTTGACTTAACATTATTCCCTCCCCTATATCATCACCAGTTTCAATCTTTTCTATTGTTTCATTTCCAAATGTTTTGGAACACTCTCTGCTGTTTCACATCTCCAAACCATGCCCAGGAGTCAACAAGTTCACATCAATATGGCCTGAGACCCCAGTGTCCATTCTTTTGAGTGAGCGTCCATTTTGATTAGTCAATACTCATGCCCTGCAAGTTGTCAAGTATGTTTAATGTCATTCTAATATAAAACTTGCCTTTGACCTCACATCCTCCAGCTAATGCCCCATTTCTCTGCTTCCCATTACACAGGGCTACCACAAATGGCTGTGCAAGTTATGCATCATATAAAGGGTGCCTCTGGGAGTTGCTTGGTGCACAGCCTACACAATGAAACTTAGAATCCCTCTAAGGCCAATGAACTTCAGGGCCCCTCTCCTGCACAGAACTTCCAAGGCCCTGGGAGAAAGGGAAGAGTGGCTGGCAGGCAATGGTCTCACATGAACTTTTTCTTTTTTTTTTTGGTAAAATAGATAAAAGTGAGATATTTTAACCATAATTGGTTAAGACTACAGTCTCTTTCCTTCTGTCACACTTCCCTTGTGTCAGACAGCCTTGGAGTGACTGAGGGCATTTGGGGGATCCAGCTAAATAGAAGTTGGGCGATACATTTAGTCTGCCATTAGTGGAATGTATTTTCACATGGGTATACATTTGGGTGTAATTAATGTAACCCATCCGAGTAGAAATGGCTTCCAGGGATTCTCACACTTCTGACTTGACTTGAGTCATTAGATAAAAGTATGAGGCCATGATAACTTTGGGAAACAACTTTAGATGTGTGAAGCCAGAAGCTAGTCTCTGGAAATTGTTTCCACATAGTCAGGCATGAAATGGTTAAGGGAGAAGTCAGTTCTTACTGCCTAAATGTAAGGTCTTAGCTTGATAATGCAACAAACGTATTGATTTTAAATGTATCATTGTTGGTGGGCAGGGTGGCTCACACCTGTAATCCCAGCACTTTGGGAAGCCACGGTGGGAGGATCACTTGAGCTCAGGAGTTCAAGACCAGCCTGGGCAACACAGTGAGACCTTGTCTCTACAAAAAATTAAACAAATAGCCGGATGTGGTGGCACACATCTGTGGTCCCAGCTACTCAGGAGGCTGAGGTGGGAGAATCACTTTTGCCTGGGAGATGAGGCTGCAGTGAGTCATGATTGTGCCTGGGTGACATAATGAGACCCTGTCTCAATGATTAAATAAATAATTTAATAAATGAAACATTAAAATATTAATCATATAAACTTAGCATTGTTTATTATAGGAATCAAACAAAAATAGAATATATTAGAATTTCTGTAATTGTCGGGTATAAATGTGCTCTACAAATAACAAATATTACTGTATATAAAATCACCTTTTATATGTGCCATCACTATAATGAGGGAATCAACAACTAATTAATCAATTCAATTCTAATAGACTCAATCAATTCAAATATTTAAGACTAGTCACTACTCAGGAAAATTTGAAATACCTTGCATTCTTAGAGTTGTTCTGTTGAAAAAAAAAAGCTTGGTAGAGAGTTTCCCAAATTTGTCTATTATTCTAAAAATTTGCATCACCTAGTCAAATTGTGAAGCTGAAACAAACTTCTCTAAACTGTTGATAATAAAAATGCAAATTTCTAGCATCCATGCTAGAGGCAAGATAAAAGTATCTATCTTTGTGGGGGTTTTTTTGTTTTTTGTTTTTTTTTGAGAAGGCGTCTCACTCTGTCACCCAGGCTGGAGTGCAGTGGCACGATCTTGGCTCACTGCAAGCTCCACCTCCCGGGTTCACGCCATTCTCCTGCCTCAGCCTCCCGAGTAGCTGGGACTACAGGCGCCGGCCACCTCGCCTGGCCAATTTTTTTTTGTATTTTTAGTAGAGACGGGGTTTTACCGTGTTAGCTAGGATGGTCTCGATCTCCTGACCTCATGATCCGCTCGCCTCGGCCTCCCAAAGTGCTGGGATTACAGGCGTGAGCCACCGCACTGGCCATCTTTGTTTTTTAAATAGAAAATATGATAAAGTCATTGTCAAAAAAGAATGATCAAAAGTACAAAAATAGAAAAAATTGTAATGGTGCTTCCGGCAGTTAATGAATATAAATAATATTTTTCTGTTTGTTTGTTTGTTTTCCAAAACGGTCTTTCTCTGACACCAGGCTGGAGTGCAGTGGCATATCATGGTTTGCTGCAGCCTTGAACACCTGGGCTCAAGCATCTTTTCACCTCAGCCCTCAAAGTAGCTGGGATCACAGGTGTGTGTTCCCATGTACAACTAATTTTTAATTTTTTTTTTGTAGAGACAGGATCTTGCTATGTTGTCCAGGCTGGTCTTGAACTCCTGGGCTCAAGTGATGCTCCCACCTCGGCCTCCCAAAGTGCTGGGATTACAGGCGTGAGCTGCCTCAGTTAGCCTATTTTTCTGTATTTTGTTGTATGTAGAATTTTCAGACTTTTTATTACTTATCTATTTATTTATTTTTGAGACAAGGTCTCACTCTGTCATCCAGGCTGGAGTGCAATGGTGCAATCTCAGCTCACTGCAACCTCCACCTCCTGGGATCAAGCAATTCTCCCACCTCAGCCTCCTAAGTAGCTGGGACTACAGGCTCACACCACCACACCTGGCTAATTTTTGTATTTTTTAGTAGAGATGGGGTTTCACCATGTTGGCCAGGCTGGTCTCAAACTCCTGTACTCCAGTGATCTGCCCACCTCAGCCTCCCAAAGTGCTGGGATTACAGGTGTGAGCCACGGCACCCAGCCAAATTTGTCAGACTTTAAAAATTTATAATTTATTTTGTAATCTCTGTAATCTAAATAAATACTTTGTAATCTAAATAAATACTTTGTAATCTAAATAAATATTTGCATTCACACAGGATTTTGCATTAATTGTGTGTTTAGATTTTGTAATCTATTAAATAATTGTATTCACACAAGATATTTGTATTGTGGGTTTTTTTAATTTTAAAAATATTTTAACATAAGTATTTTTATTTTTCTGTTGTTTTCGTGTTCTCTTTTCCCTGAGTGTATTACTTTTTTTGAAATAAGAAAGCTGTAGAGACTTCAGCTCCCACAAAGCCTGAATTTGCCTTTGCTTGAGGCCAGAGATCTCATGGTTCCACAGAGGCTGCTCTGGGATCACAGTCAACCTCAAACTGGCAAATCCTTGCGTTGCTCAGCTCTCTGCAGCCTTCCACACAGGCCACGCTCCCTCCTTCCTGAAACTCTTTCCTTGGCTTAGATGGCACCACACCCTTGTGTTTTTCCTCCTGCCTCTCCATCTGTCCTACTCAGTCCCTGTGGCTGCTTTGCCTGCTCCCCTCAACCTCTACTATGTCTCCTAATCTTCTCCCTCTGCATCCCCACCCAGCTGACCTCATTCCATCCTAGCTTTAAATGCCACATATATTCTTGCAGTTCTCATCATCAGCCCTAACGTTTTCCCAGAACTCAGTCTCATTGATCCCATGCTCTGCCTGACATCTCTCTTTACTTGCACATCTAATATGCACCTCAAGCATCATGTCCCAAACAGAACCTTTCATTCCTTCTCACCTACTCTTGGACCTGCTCTTGCCCTGTCCCTCTCATTTTTGTGAATGATTCAATCATCTACAGTATTTGGTTGCTCAGGCCAACATTCTAGGAGTTACCCATTCTTTTAATCTCTTTCTCCATATCTCCAATAACAAGTGCTCTTGCCTCTTCCTCCCAAGTACAGCCAGCTTCTAGCCACTTCTCTCTAGCTAAACTCCCCTCTTACCTGGTCACTTACCTGGTCACTGCAGCAGTGTCTGAACAGTCTCTCTGCCCCCATTCTTGCCCTGCCCCCATCCATTCCCCACACTACACAGTCAAGGCAAATCAGATCACATCCTTCTCTTGCTTACAATGTTTCAGGGACTGCCACTGTATCCCGAATAAAATGCCCTTGCCCACCAAGCACTACAATCTCCTTCTCCCGGCTGACTTTATCCCCTCTCCTGCTTGCCCACAATGGTCCAGCCACACTGGCCTGTCTCTGATTCGAACATATGAAGCTTGTTCTGCCTCAGGGTTCACCCTTGCTGTTCCTTCTGCCTGGAATGCTCTTCTCCATGAGCTTTCCATGGCTGACTCCTTGTCGATCTTGCCCCCCCGAGGCCTCTGCTGAGCAGCCATCTCTTCACTCTACCACGTCAACCTATTTTGTTTCTTTTCTTTGCACTTACCACTGCCTGATACATCCTAATTTGCCTATTTATTGCCTTTCTCCCTACTCTCATGGAAACTCCTTGAGAGCAGAGATTGTGTGTGTCTTATCACCCCACCATGTACAGCACTCAATAAATGTCTGTAAAAATGAACAAATGAATGAATGAGTCTGTTTTATGAATGGGCGAACTGAGGCACAGAAAGTTAAGTCCCTAGACTAAGGTAACACAACCATAGGTGTTAGAGCCAAGGTTTGAACCCAGGCGGTTAGTCTTCAGAGTCCCTGATCTTAACCACGATAACTTTCTGCCCTTCTCCACCCACCTGGCACAGACTTGGTTAGAATTAAAGACCAGAAGGGCAAGAGAAAGGAGCATATAGGGTGGCTATTCTGTCTCAGATCCAAGGAAGGCTCCTGCTGGAACACAGGGACAACAGACAGCCTAGTGGGGTCTGCTGTTAAATGTTACAAGGCGGAATGTGAGCGGACTTTCAGAACCATTTGAAATCCACCCACGTTCTGTTAGACCCCATCTTCAAGTCAGCTTATACAAAAGCTGGCAAAAAGCTGCCTCCAAAGCCTTCCCAGGGATTCTGAGCAGACATTAAAGTCATCCTTGTCTTTAGTCTGACCAAAAACAAAACAAAAGAAAGTCTACCTCACAGCACTGGCATAAAGTCACCTTCACGTGCAAATGGGTTGTGCCTGGGGACTGCCAGCCTGGCCTTTCTAAGATGCCCTCACAAGGTGAGTGGGAGTGGGTGAGGAGCCAGCCAGCCACTCCCTGCCACTGTCCTCCCCAGAGAAGCAATTTCTTTTCCCTGCAAGCAGCACAAGCTTTAAAATGTGGTCTGAGTTCCTGAGTCTGAGGTCATTTGTTTTTGCTGCACTGCATGAAATATTGTGGCCTATTCTTCCCAGTGCCTAAGTCACTTCCTGAAATTAAATGTTCTTAAGGAGTGGCAACCATGCAATTAATGTATACAGGCAGCCAGGGTTGGTGGGTCATGCCTGTAATCCCAGCACTTTGGGAGGACGAGGTGGGCAGATCACTTGAAGCCAGGAGTTCAAGACCAACCTGGCCAACATGTTCAAACCCTGTCTCTACTAAAAATACAAAAATTAGCCAGGCGTGGTGGCACATGCCTGTAATGCCAGCTACTAGGGAGGCTGAGGCAGGAGAGAATCGCTTGAACTTGGGAGGTGGAAGCTGCAGTGAGCCAAGATTGCACCACTGCACGCCAGCCTGGGTGACAGAGCAAGACTCCGTCTCAAACACACACACACACACACACACACACACCCACCCCAAAAACAAACCAAAAAATGTATAGAGGCACCACTAAGGAATTAACTCATGTTAATGTAAGTGTTCAACAGTGTCTTCATCTCACCCCATCCTCCACTGCTTTTCTCCCCAGAGTTACTTGTTGGTTGTTGTTTTCGTTTTCCCTTCCCCACCAGCCCCTTCTGTCCTGAAACCCAGAAAAGCAGAATGCTTTCCATGTATTGTCGACTTTCTCCTTGTGTTTTCTGTTCAGTGTGTGACAACGGCAGAGGTAGAATGAAAGGATTACAGATCTTTGGGAATGAGTATTTTCAAGCTCATTGCTTGGAGAAAGTACTAATCACTTTAGCAAAGGTTATTCATTGGAAACCATGCAATTTAAACACACATTCCTCTCTTTCAGATGTAATTTTTGTAAAATGATAATAATTCAGCAGTTAGTAGAAAGAGCAGTACAGTCGTATATCAAGATCACATTCCAGCCCTCTACCATTTCTATTTCTGACACATAATAAAGGGCAACATATTAATAAGAGAGAAATTCAGAAGGTACTTTCAATCAAGAAGGACTGCAGAAAGATTATTTTTTGACCTTTGTCTTTCTTAGCTGGAAGAAAACTAAGACCAAAATATCAACTTTGGTTACCATGAATTGACCAAGATTAGATTTCTTGACATAATATCTTCTTTCTTTTCTTTCTTTCTTTTTTTTTTTTGGCAAAGTCTTACTCTGTCACTCAGAGTGGAGTGCGATGGTGTGATCTTGGCTCACCGCAATCTCCACCTCCCAGGTTCAAGCAATTCTCCTGCCTCAGCCTCCTGAGTAGCTGGGATTACAGGTGTGTGCCACCATGCCAGGCTAATTTTTGTATTTCTAGTGGAGACGGGGTTTCGCCCATGTTGGCCTCGCACTCCTGACCTCAAGTGATCTGCCAGCCTCAGCCTCCCAAAGTGCTGAGATTACAGGTGTGAGCCACCACACCTGTCTTCTTTCTTGGTGTTGCTTACAAATGGCTATTGGCAAGCTATAACATATACAGGTGTGAGTACTTTAATACCAAAATTAAAACATTATTATTTAATATAAGACAGTTAAATCTTAGTAGATCAGAAAATTTGGGTTCAACTTGGTTAAAACTTAGAGAGAGACTGTGTGTGTGTATATGTGTGTTCCTCCTTATTTCTGAGACTTGGAGCTTCCAGCAGTTATTTATGATAAGCACTTCCCAAAATCAAGTGTTGAGGACATCACTGGGGGAGATGAGGGACAGCGTTTTTAGTTGAGTGGCAGATTCATGAACTGAGCACAACGTGGAAATGTATTAATCGTAATCAAAAGACAGGATGGCAGGGTAGGGAGGGCCCTTAAGAGTTGTGTAATCTCATCACTCTGTATTCAAGAAAAGGCTCTCCTGATAACCTATTATCTTATGAAGGGTGGAGGAGGAAGGAGCTCCTCCCCGTCTTGATCCAGTCTGGCTGGGTTGTTTGGTGAACTTTCTGATGACTCGACTACAAGTTTTGATCACAAATAAAATAGGATTTCTAGTGGGATTCTTTGTTAATTGCTTCAGTTTAACAGTTGCATAGGATTGAAATTTTGGATATTTGCTCAATCCACGTGCTTCTAGGGTAAGGAGGTGCTGGGGGTGAGAAGACAGGCAGATTCTTTTGGTGTGCCCAGGGGATGTCAGTATTTTCCAGGTTTCCCAGTGGGGTCTTGGGGAGTTGAGCTCCAGCTTTAGTTCAAAGCTCTCTTCTATAGGAGCGAAACTCATATGACCTCCCGCCAATCCAACTAGAAATGGCTCAAAGTGCTGACAAAGTCTCCTGGAGCAGCCAGTGGAGCTTAACTCTGGAAGACAGCTATAAGCTCTGCTGATGAAATCAGCTACAATGAACAAAATTTTAAGACACTTGTGGTCAGATGATAATCAGACATGGAGGTTACAGTTTCCATGGCAGACGTGGATCCTGCTTTTGAAACTCCCACATTGAAAGGACCATGGAGCACCTCACTGCATAGATGACCTCCACATTTAAAACACCATGGAGTTCCAAATACCCACTTGTAAGTCTCATGTAAGTACAAGCATTACTGAAAGGCTTGTACTTTCAGTGATTCACATTTCAGTAATATGTGAATTAAGAGGAATAATCTTTCTTCTGGGTTTGGAGGCAAACCATTTACCAGCATTCGGTTTTCAGGTTTCAAAAAAAGTTTTTCCTCTTGATGTTCAGATACTAGCTGATTTCACTGACTTGTTTGGTTTCTTGAATTTCATAGTGGAATTCAATGTCCACGAAGATCTGAGTCATGTGGGGGAGGTTTTTGGCAGTTAAATCTGTACACCCAAGGGTGCTTTCTGTTTAATTAATTAATTTATTTATTTATTTATTTATTTATTTATTATTTAAGTCCAAAGCTGTTTTACTTACACCGCGTCACATTTTGATCCATAACATTCCACTTTTTGAAGGGAAGTGCCAGTTAGCATTTAGTCTAGTGGGATTCCAAGTGGCCGTGAGCCACTGGTTATGCCGCAGACACTAAAGACATGTGGGCCTCTTCTTGCTGATTCCTTCTGCTAGAAGAATGCAATTTCCTGATAAATGAAATCTGGAAACTGTCTTCTCTTTAATTTGCATGAGGGAATTAGGCAGAGGGCCTACGAGGATTAGGAGGACTCTTGTACCATTCATCTGGAGTCGCACAGCAGTCACAGAGCGCTGTGGAGATAGCGCCATCTCCACCGTATTCAACATGGAAATGACTCTGTAATCGAACTCCATTAGACACTAAGGCTGAGCTTCCCTCAAGGAAGAAATTTAAATATTTGGGAATATTATCTGGGAAATTTGGCTTTAAAAAACACTCACCTGAAATATTTGGGTGATTCATTAAAAAGTCATTCTCCAGAAATTTAAAATATTCAAAGAATGACCTGGATTCCTCCTTCCTGTTGATATGTAAGGACATATTCTAAAATACACACATTGTATTTTAATTGCTCAGCCACTGAATTTCAATTCTTTCTCTGGAAAGAGGTCAGATTGACTTAAAGGAAAGAGAGGTCTAGGTCTCGTGCCTGGCCACTCTCTGAAGCCTTAGTCTTGCATCTCTACCCACCTGCTGGACATTTGAACATGGATGTCTAGTAGTCATCCCAAAGCCCAGCTAGCTCTCAGCTCCAATCTCCCCCTTTCCCCACAACTGGCCTTCTCCTGATTCCCCTCACTGTCTGTCGCACCAACTCTCTCTGCTGCCTTCTTTTCTTTTGTCCTGCATAGCCATGAGTCCCCAAGGCTTGCTGGGCATTCCCTTGCACTATCTCTCACACCCCACCCTTCCTTTCTATTCCCATTGCCTCCAGACCCCTGCCGCTTCAAGCCTGGATGATTATAATAGCATCCTAACTAATCGCTTGCTTGTTTCTCCCCCTCCAATTCACTGCTGCCACAGTAATCTCCCTAAAACACCATTTAATCATGCCAAACCCTTAATTAAAAATCTTCATTATCTCTTCATTACCACCAGGATAAAGTCCAAGCGCCTTAGTTTCCTTCCACTATCTGGCCTCAATCCACATTTCCAGCTTACTGCCCACTATTTCCCCACAGTTCTCGCAGACTCCATGAAAACCAGTCTAACCACACCATTCACCTACGTGGAATGGTTTCTCCAGGTCTGCTGAGATTTGCGTTTATTCCTTGAGGCCCATGTGAACTCCTTCCGCCTTTTGCGAGGCTTATTCCCTGGGCAACTGTGTCCTCCTTAGAGCTCCCAGAGTACTCAGTGTTCTTTACCACAGTCTGTCATTATTTAGTTTTTGAAGTACTTGTGTTTTCTGCCTACTAAACTGTGTGTCTTGAGATCAGATACATCTTTATATCTCCCTGTCATTATAATCACCACTACCACACCTTGACAACCATCCCAATAAATTACAATTATGATGTGATCTGGTTATATGATGTTTGGGGTTTGATAGCCAAAGAAAATAACTGTTGTCATGTGTCCATTGTGATTCTTTTTATTTGGGACAACTGATATGGGCAATTGGAATGCTATATTATAAAGGGAATTTATTTGGTGAGTGCACGCTCAGAATTCAGCCAATCCCAAAGAAATATAATTAAAGGAGGAGAAGTGCTGGGGAAAATCATTTGTAGGGAAAGATTGCACTACTCTACACTCCTAAGGACTATGGAATACAATGGAGAAAACCCTTGAGCACAGCTGTAGAATAGTAGAGAGGTTAAAGGGAAAGTGGGCACAATTGTGTTACTAAGTTATCATTTCCATTTAAATGTTCAGAAATGTGTAGCTCTGCCCTCTTTGCATTTATGCTAGACCCACACTGGAGTAAGGCGTACAACACCAGGATGGAGAAGAAATATCAGACGGCTGTCATGACTCTCTTTTGTCTTTTGGTTCTGATTAGACACAGGTACCTCAAATTGAAGAGGATTTAGTGGCTTAAGAACAAAACCAAACCAGCTAGTGTCTTCCCTTCTCTGTGCTAGCCAAGAGTGCATTTCACTTCAAGGGCCTTGGCCCTTATAGTACACTTCAACTCACTGTATCCCTGCATCTCTAAGATCCTGCAGGATTTAAGTGCTCTCCTGGTCCCCATGGCGTCCTGAGATCAGGCACCCATAATCTCATGTGCTCTGATCGTGGGAGTAAGAATCTTCCTTAGGGTCATTTGCATACAGAATGCCTCCTTTCTTCACTTTCCTCCCTCTTACTGGGGAAGAATCATCAGGAAAAAGACTTCATAAGAAAGCAACATCCAGTGGCTAGAGGTGCTGGATTTTTCTTTTTTTCCTTTTCCTTCCCCCCTCCTTTTTTTTTTTGAAATTAAAACACATTTTCCCCCACTGGGAAACAGGAATCTGGGCCATGTGTGCATTGGCATTGTCTCTGGAAGTCAGAGATACAAACAATCATATCTACAGTTGCCATGCCCCAGGGCACCAGCTAGAGGTCTTGTCATGTTATCAATGTCCCTACTGCGCAGCTGTCATCTGAGGAGTCCCCAAGAACTAGCTGATGCTCTCCAACCTGCTTATATCGTCTTTCCCAAAGGGTCCTCTGCAACAGGTTTTTCTTTGTTTCTCCCAGTAAAACATTAAAACAGTATTTCAGTCAATGAGATCTGAGGTCACACTATGTGTGCAAGACACCCAAAAGACATCATTTTTAAAGACTCAGATTCGTTTGGAGCCACTGAACTCACATTCACATGACTTGAGGTTGTCTTTAGGTTAAGGTGACATATAGACACATATGAATTACAAAGTATTAATATATTACAGTATGTTACTGAAGGAAGTAATCTGAGTTCAAAGTTGCCCTAAAAGTGGTAAAGTTGAAGAAAATATTGATACAGATGAAAGAAAATGGAGAAACATGGTACATAAAAATACATAGAGTTGAGTTGGAGTAATTTCTTCATTAAGGATGGGAGTTTAACTAACAGAATTCTGAATAGAAGTTCCGTTCCCTATCAGGCTTGAAACACAAATTTAGTCTAATGCATCGTTGCATCCATGTCAAGCAGCTTAGTGCCAGGCACAGAGTAGGTGTGCAATAAATGTCTCACCTACAATTGGTGCATGAAAAATTAAGTGTTGCAAGATCAAATATATCAAATAAAAATTAGTATATTTCTAACCTTCCTCTATTTTGGTTTAAAATTTTTTATCTTCTTGACTTTTTGACAGGACTGAGTGGCCAAATGAAAAGGCACACCTGTGTTGATTATTATTTAATGCACACCCATAATGGTCTGCTTGGCACATGAGGGCTGTGAGAATCAGATGAGAGGCCATGCTATTGCCTAAGAAAGATAATACAACAAAGCATGTTTAAAAGCTTTTTGCTATTGGATGAACACTAAGGTCTTCAGAGAAGGGATAAAGGCATCTTCTAAATCACTCATGTGCTGTAGGCAACGTCTTTATTTAAAAAGTTCAATTTTCCCAAGTTTTTTCCCTCAGGTCAAAATAACAGTTGCCCTTTGTTGCCTGGATACCTTGCACAACGTATCTTCCAGGGTAAAGAGGTAACTGTGATAATTTCCCTCCCCTTGGAAGGGCATATATAGCACAGACCAGACATATGAGTGGAACAACCATTCTTTAGAGAGGAGAAAATATGGAGGCCTTGCTCTTTGTATAATGCTGGAGGTCTTCACAGCAGCTGCGTGCTAATTGGTGAACTGTGCACCTGCAGATGGCCGGGCAACCCTCTTTATGACCTCTAGGCACAGGAGCGCCACCTAGTGAGGAAATCCCACTTCAAAACTTTCCAAATAAAACCACCCCAACTTGATTCATTTCACTTTTCCTTGAAAAAAAATTCTTTTAAGTTCACACAGACGTACTTATAATTTTAAATAGTTTAATTAAGAACCCTAACTTCAGAGTAAAAATACTAGAGCTAGTCAAATACATTGTGAAACAGGAAATTCACTTTGTATTACTAACAATTTCTTTCAAATTTCTTTTTATCCGTGTGTATTCTCAAAAATGCTGATAGGATATTTGTCAAATATAAAGAAAGCGTTCAAAACTCTGGAAGAAAATAAAAGAAGCATGGAACAGGGCTTGGGAATAGACTGGAGAGAAACAGAAACAAGACTTCATATACGTCATATATTGCTTGTTTATTTTTGAACTGTGTGAATGCACTGCTAATAAAAATAAAATAAGTTAAAAAAGAGAAGACAGCATGTATTTATGTTGCAAGCAGTCATTCCATTTCAGCAAAAACAATATCACCAGTCACATTAAATTTACTTGATAGTTTGCAAAGAAAACGCATCCTCCCCATGGGATTCAAGAATTATCTCCAATTACTTATCTGCTAAATGTAGATGGGTACATATAGAAAGTTGATCTCTCTCTCTAATCTCTCTCTCTCTCTCTCACACACACACACACACACACACACACACATCCTCCGAGTTTCTTACATCTGACATAGGCAGACATCTCAGCTATTGATTTTTTTAAAAAAACACTTAAGTCAATGGTACTCAACTTCCTTGGACAAGCTCTGTCAAGTGTTTTACCTAATTTTACTCTTGGACATATTAACTAAAAAAAAAACCCAAAAAAAATGGATGTTAAAAGTTACAAAGCGAAGTTCAAAGGACATGTCTTTCAGATTGCCCACAATTGCTGAAGGTTGGCTCCTATTTATCTTCTGCTACTTAGAACTTGTGCAAAATGTGGTTTATTTTCATGACAAAGACACAAACTCAGAAACTGTCAGGCCAGGCCTTGTCGGCGTTCCTGAGATGCCAGGCCACCCGTCAGTGTGTTTGGGAGGGGCAGACCACTGTCATGCCTTCCAGCACACCTCACAAGGTATGATAATTTGCTTTGAGGTTATTTTATAAAAAGCCAAACTGTCTACTTAAAAAATGTGAAAATGAACATGTTGTCTTGAAGATTTTTTTGCCTCTATTTGTGGTTAAATTTTTTCTGTCCAGAGATCATTTCACGATTAGCTAAAAGACGCTAAAGACTCCAAAATTGTTTTTATAAAATGGGAAGAAAGCAATATACAAGAAATTAGACAAC
The DNA here is from genome assembly GCF_000951045.1 of Mandrillus leucophaeus. Lineage (NCBI taxonomy): Eukaryota > Metazoa > Chordata > Mammalia > Primates > Cercopithecidae > Mandrillus > Mandrillus leucophaeus. The sequence goes on from NW_012105587.1 coordinate 1,021,822, forward strand.
TTTTGCTAAGTAAGTAGATGCAATTTTTTCAAGTTTGTATTGGAATTTTGAATCAGATTGCCAGTGAATAAAAGCCATACTATCACTGGATTTTACTGTGATTTGCTTTTTGTATGAAAATTTGGAAAAACATTGCCTTTGCACCACATTGAAAGCATAACAATGGAAAACAAAAGAACAGGTTTGGGATTTTGCATATAAACAGCAGATTGTGGCCTGAACATAATCTAATCTTAATAGTATATGTTGCTGTACCTACTGCCAAGTATAAGTACCATCAGCTGTTACATATATATAAATAAATACTATAGAGAATAGTAAACAAATAACTTCAGCAATTATTATATGACATGTATCAACAATTTTTCTTTACTAATATTCCCTTAAAGTATTAGATTAAATAGAGGCTGATAGCTAAAAACAAGAGAATTGAAGTAAAGGTGTTTTGAGATTTTTTAGATACATACATTTCTATCTTTCACTGTATAAGCTTGTGGTTTTAGTTAAATGCTATAAAATAGAGTAGAATCAATGACAAGGCCATTATTCTGTAAAAATGGACTAGATTTGAGAGTGTTATGTATCTGACAGTTGGTTTTGACATTATTAAAAAGGGGGGAAATTATGTACTATTACAACTGTTTAATAATATCTCAATTATAACTCTAGTCACATAGTTGCAAAGCTAAAAAGAGATGAAACTGAACCATTCTCTAGTAAACTGATGCCAATATCCCATCTAAACTGTTGTTCAATCATCCTCTTTATTTCATATCTGACTGTTCTAAAATTGTTCTCAGAGCAACGACTGTAATCCAACATTTAGTAATGGATCACTTAAGTAGAACATGTTGATCCCCCACAAATCAGTCAGAATTTGATACTGGATTCTTAACTAGAAACTACTCATATTGCTAGAGCTACAAGCAATATGAAAAAAAAATCTTCTGTTTTTGTATATATATGATTCTCAAATTATTATTTTCTCTAAAAATATTAGCCAGTTTGGTTGCTTAGTTCTTTACAGCTGAGAAAGAGTCTAGCATTCTTTTGGGGTTTTTTGAGACACTGTTGTCCAGGCTGGAGTGCACTGGTCCACTTCAGTACAACCTGCAGCCTCAACTTCCTGGGTTCAAGCAATCCTCCCACCTCAGCATCCCAAGTAGCTGGAACTACAGGTGTGCAATACCATGTCCAGCTAATTTTTAATTTTTTGTAGAGACGAGATCTCCCTATGTTGCCTCAGCTAGTGCTGAACTCCTGAGCTCAAGCGATTTCCCCTCTTCGGCCTCCCAAAGTGCTGGGATTACAAGCATGAGCCACGGCGCCCTGCCTAGCATTCTTTATAAAATATTACAACTATTTTTTAAAACAATTACTGTATGTTATGATAAGACACTTTATCATGTACTAGGTGGGTTTATATGGGATAAATTTTTTGTACCTCATTCTTCAATTAATAAGTAGAAATGCTGGTTGTTTCAGTTTGACCATTTTTAACAACTGAATTGGAGCTAATTAATAAACTTTCTATTCCGGATTCTACCTAGAACTAAACAGCAGATATATTAGCAAAATTATTTAAATTAGACAAAACTACGATTAATATATAATTCTTATAAACACATGATTGATTACATACTGCATGACCTAAAGCACTACAACACTACTCTTAACATATTCTGTGAAAATTTCACTAACTTCCTAAGGAATTCCATTTTTCTTTGTAAGTCTGTTTAAATCACTAGCTAGCCCAGCAAGTACATTAGCTGGAAAGTTAAACATGGAATATTTCTCAATAAGACTTTCCTTTCTTCATTCATTCAGTCATCCACAAATCCTCTGTCTTCACATGACCTTCTCCCTGTGTCCCTTGACATCATCTTCCCTCTACGCATGTTTTCTCCTTTTTATAAAAACGACACAGTCATATTAGGTGAGGGCCCACCCTAACAACCTCATCTTAACTTGATCCCCTACAAACACGCTATTTCCAAATAGGTCACATTAACAGGTACTAGGGGTCAGTACTTCAACAGCTTTTTGGGGAAGACACTTTGTATTATTCCATTTTCATGCTGCTGATAACGACATACCCAAGACTGGGTAATTTATAAAGAAAAAGAGGTTTGATGAACTCACAGTTCCACACGGCTGGGGAGGCCTCAGAATCATGGCGGAAGGCAAAAGGCATGTCTTATATAGTGGCAGACAAGACAGAATGAGAGCCCAGCCAAAGGGGAAACCCCTTATGAATCCATCAGATCTCGTGAGACTTATTCGCTACCACGAGAAGAATATGGGGGAAATTACCCCCATGATTCAATTCGGTCCCTCCCACAACACGTGGGGATTATGGGAACTACAATTCAAGATGAGATTTGGGTGGGGACACAGCCAAACCATATCACAAATCAACCCATACTGGGCAACTTAACAATAATGGAAAACCTCTGGGTTAAAACAAACAAAAAAAAAAGAGGCAAATCATGCTAAGCTGGTACCATTTTCTTAACCTCAGTTTTGATTACTAAGGAGTCTATGTTTGAGTCCAAAAGCATCTTAATCTATGCAGTCCCAGGAAGACAAGTTTTATACTAGATGATATGACACAAGATGCTGTTTCAGCAGACAGTCACGGGGCAGCTGATTACAACTCACTCTCCTGACCCACTAACCAAAAATCAATGATCAAAAGCTTGAAAGGGCCTATTTCAAAAGCTAGTAGTAGCCTGATTTTGACAAATCAACATTCCCTAGAAAGATAGATTGCTTAGTTATGCAGTGAAAAGGGACAAAAGATTAGGTAGGAAGCAGGAGCTCTGGCTTCCTGGTTTCCCCAGATAACTGATGGCTTTGGCTTTGGGCAGATATTTAAGTTTTCTTTTTTTCTTTTTCTTTCCTTTTCTTTTTTCTTTTTATTTTTTAAATTGAGACAGGGTCTTGCTCTGTTGCCCAGGTTGGAGTGCAGTGGTGCAACCCTGGCTCACTGCAGTCTTGACCTGCTGGGTTCAAGCGATCTTCCTGCCTTAGTCTCCCTAGTAGGTGGGACTACAGGCATCTGCCACCACACCCAGCTAATTTTTCTTTTATTTTTAGAGACAAGGTCTCCCTATGTTGCCCAGGCTGGTCTCAAACTCTTGGGCTCAAGTAATTGTCCTACGTCAGCCTCCCAATGTGTTGGGATTACAGGCATGAGCCACTGTGTCCTTTTCTGTCTCAGTCTCCTCATGAGGGAAGTAGACAATGACCCCTAAGTTCCTTCTCAGACCTATGTACCAGTCGCCCCTGAACACTGAAAGCCCTGATGTGATGTGTTCATGCATACCCGAGACAGGGAAAGAAGTAGCTCTGTCTCATACTCCAGAGTAAGATCTTCAGGCCCTTATCCATGCCTGCACCCTGTATGTTCCATTGACTTAACAGGTGTTTGTCAATAAATGTGACATTAACTCTTACACAGTGGTCATGTGCAGGAGTTGTGGATATATCAATGCACCAATTACAGGAAATGGAAAAACTTAGAGAAACTCTTACTAGGCAGCACATCTCTGTGCTCCCCTTTCCCTGTATAACTTCCTCTTCACTCACTCAGAGACATGGGGGAGTCACTGTGTGAACAGTGTTACAAAAAAAATAGGGAGCAAGGCCTTTGCCTTTGAGTAATTTGTTGGTCCCTGTAGAAGGTTTACCAAACAAAGGCATAAATGAACTAAAAGGAACATGAACACTGAGAAGTAGCCATCTAAGTATAGAGGAAGAACCTTTCTAAGTGGAGCGGCAAGGCCTGGGACACTAGCCACATTCAGAATGTGGACACTAGCCACACTCAGAAATGCCTAACGGCAGGGTTGAGAGACTGTCTTTTGTCTTTTCAGAGCAAGGATCTTACAAAGTGCTTCATAACACACACATTTGTGTGTGTGTGTGTGAATATGAACACACCAATGGCAGTCAGTAGTGGAACTACTTCTTTAACATGTTTTCACAAGAATTTCAGCTAAAGTCTCAGAAAAGTACCCGAAATATGGCTCCTTTTTATTCTTCAATATATCCTCGAAAGATAGAAGATCCAACTGGACCCATGTACATCTGTGGATGAAGATTTGGCAAGACCCTCTTTGTTTCATCCTGGCTGGGTTAGTGCTAGGATTTTTGTAAACCTGTCTAGAAAACTGTGTTTTCACCTCCATTTGGCTACACATTATTGCAGGGGAAGGGTAAATCAGATTTCTTGACGGTGATTGCTCTAGAAGCGTGGGGATGAAGGTGGGCGTGGTTTGGCAGACTTCTTTGTGTTTCCAAGAGGTCATGTAAGACTTGCTTTCCTTCTGGCAATGACTATTGGAAGACAGACTCCTTTCCTCTGAGAGGCAGTAACTGCTATTTCCCTATCCAGTACCACATTTCAAGGGGCTTCTCTTTGGGCAACAGTCATGAACCTTCCAGCATTCCCTAAAGGGAAGTAACTTTTTTTTGGCTGGATGTTTGAAATGGCTCCCTGGGTACTCACACGAGCAGACATTTTTCTCTGAGAACAAGTCGCTGTTTTCTGCTGAGTGAGGAAGCTGGAATGAGCTACCTCGTGTCACTACTTGAATCAGTAAGGCTGAGACTGACAAATGATTTGCCCCCGTCACTAGGATAGCACGTTGATGCTGTTAGCGAGACTTTTCTGGCATAGGGCATGCTGCAGAAATCAGCGTTGAGCATATGTGTATTTGTGCCTGTTTTATAATTTGGCTCTTTTGGGACATATCATTATATCAATAGAAAGGCTCATAGTGTGGGGAAATAATCTGCTAAGGGATTTGTTGCAACTTCATCCTCATCGGATGTCTTTATCAAGTGCTGAGCAAAGCTGTGTCAGGTGTATTTTGGTGTTTGCAAGGGGGCTTTAGGCTTAATAGCCAAAGAAACAGGCCACACCAATAGACACCGGAATCCTTTATGAATCTCTGCATATATAAATCCTGAGTACCCTATTCAAAACAAGCTGGTGATGGGTTTTTTTGTCGGTTGCCATAAACTAATTCCAGCTGCAACTGTGTGCAACTTATCCCCGTTTCTTCCTCTGTCACTCAGCTTACCACAGCAATGACAGTCACTGATTGTAGATGCACTTCAGGGGTGGTTTATGCATAGAGGTAGCAGCATACTAAATGTTGCTTTAGGGAGGAGGAACTCATGATCATTAATGGCAAGGATAACAACAGTGGGTGTAAGGCAAAGTTGGAGTTTATCATATTTCCTAGTGAAAGAGGAAATAGTGCTTTATCACCAGCGGATCTGTCCTGTCAAAGACAAAGGGAATCCTTTGGACGGGAAAGTTAAATGGGTTGTCATCTTGGCCGCATCTCACCCCATGCATGGTTCCATTTATCTTTTCTCCTGACATTGTCTGTAACCTAAAGACTCTCATCCACAATAGAGACTTCAAATGGGTAGGGAGGAGAATTAAGAGCTTATCAGATATCTGATGATAGGCAACTTGGGTTTAGGCTTAGACGTTATAGGATCTCCATTTAGAAACATCAAAATGTTCATTTTGTGCCAGTTTGAAATGTGACTTTCAAAGATGACCCTAATCTTAGGGGAGTAGATAGTCTGTCTGACAGATGTGAATTTCACTAGACAGCCTGCTTTTGCTTCCCTGTGAGGAATTAAAGTAGATATGCTAAAAGGTTGTACCTCTTTCAAAGCCGATTCTCCCTGTAAGAAAGTGTTAAACCGCAGTTGGCGATGGAAATGGCTGATAAGGCGTCTAGTCGGTGCCACTGCCTCCGTGGGTGGCTGCTCTTTTGACTTATCTGAATTCGAAGTGAGCGGCTGTTTGTAACAAAGTCTTATGGACCAAATGTACATGGTCAGAAAGGTTTATAATATAACGAACACCCTTATCATCACTAGAATCTTTACAACAGCTTGGATGACTTTTTAATTGTGGCTTAATATAGTTAATTATGGTAACCCTTCCCCATTTTCCAGGATGATGAATTAATATTACAGATCATTAACGTTACTAAATTGGCATAATGATACAGTAGATTTAACGTCCCAGTTACGTTAAGACCTGCTTTATAATTTGGCTCTTTTGTTATTTGCCTTAAACAGGAGAAGCATGCAATGTGCTTGCCTCTTACAGTAGGCTGCATGTAACCACTTGCACTATTTTCCTTAATAAATTATTGATATAGAAAATCCCAAATGGAAGACTTCTTCATCTTCAGACTCCATATGAAGCCAACATTTTCTTTCTAATATCCACTTCATCAGTAATAAAAGTTAGAAAGCTCTGGCTCTTCAGCCAGGTTTTATAATTAGACAAGACCGTATTTTACATCTGCAAAATACTCATGCTTAGTGGGAAAAAAATGAGAAACACGATATGTTCCATTCTGTTGCAATGGTTATACCATTTTAATCTCTTAAGTTCAATATATATCCTCTAGCAGGCTATACTTCTAGGATTTCATTTTTAGATCCTTAAGGCTGCATATATCTGTCAAACTGACATAATGAATTTAAAGTGCTAATGCCTAGAAGACCAGAAAAACATTGAAATATATCCTTGGTTGATTAAATTACCACCTCCAGCTACTTTACATCCTCATGTCCAAATAGATTTTCTTTTTACTTACCAAGTGCCGGATCTGGAAGATGTGGAAGATGTAATTTTATGGTAAAAACATGCACATGTCTTTAGACAAGAGCATTTTATGTAAGCATCTTTTTAAAGTCTGTACAGTACTTCTGTGATAGGACTTTCCATTTGATTATGGTCCTTTCAATTATGCTCAACCTGCAGGTTAACCTTAGGATCTAACATGTACCTTACAAGTGTATACTTAGAATGAGACTTATGTTAAAAATCTGGGTACTAATATTCAAATGTTTGTGATAACAATATTTAAAATATGTCAACTTGTTTTGTAACAATAAAAAGGCAATGATGAATCCTAATCTTCATGTTAAAAGTTATTTGTTCAGGAACTGCTTAGATCGACAGACTGGCAACTCAAGGCAGTAAAAATGACTGAGAGGCATTCCTTGCTCCCAAATGGGGTTGCCTGGTCATCTAACTAGTCTGTCACAAAAGGGAGCCCTGGTGGAAAACCTTATCCCTGCCAGTAAAAGTAGCAGTCAAAATAATCCTAAAATAAAAATGCTATGGACCCGAGTGGGGAGAAAATATTGGTTTTCCATTCAACTTTTACTTCTGGAATTTAGGGTAGAATCAAAGCTGAAAGATAATCATGTCTTTCTATATGCCTGTATTCACAGACCTACACTGCCTTAAATAACTCAACACAGCTATGCACACTGTCATGTAGTCTAATTCATACACATGTACAAACACACACATGTATACTCAAGCAAACCATTACAAAACTCATATATACACATTGTAGTATCAGTAATCACTCTCTCACCATATTTAACAGGAAAAGTAACAGCAAACTGAGCAGCAGTTTTGGGGGCTCATTCTCTATTGGAAGATGACTCATTATAAGTATCAACTACACGACACCCTGTCCTGACCATGAGCCACTGGAAGGACCAATTCTGACCCATTGGTATGTTCACTGTCCACACCAGTCCGAACTTGACTAAGGATGGAAGAGAATGGTTCTGCCATTTTAATGTTAAGTTTCTAGAACCTTGTAGTGCCAACACACAATGCAAAGACAGTATCAGTGGTTAGATATCAGGGTACTGTGATGTCTGGGGTGAAACTAAAGACCACGATGAATGTGAAATAAAGTGACAAGTATCAGAGGAAACGGGGGAAGGTACCGAAAGCAAGAGAGCAGATTTGTAGTGCTTTCAAATGAAACGTTATAATCCCTTTGACAATCCTGTTGACTATGAGCTATAGCACTAGGAGTACAACACAGAAAAAAAGATACATTGTGGGATAAACAGCTTCTTATAAGGTAAAACTGAATGGCCAAAATAGATTAATAAGGAGACACAATGGAGAGAAAAAAAGAAATGAGTCAGTGGCAATATAAGAAAAAGGTAAAAGTGAACAGAGGACAGAAAGGCAGGAAAGAAAAAAAATGTAAATGAGTGAGACAAAAAAGCCAAAAGACGAAAAAGAAAAAGAGAACAAGAGGGGGAAAGAAGTAATATTTTCCTTGATAAAAATGCACAAAAGGGAAGATGAACTTTGTTCTTTTTCTCTTTCTACTCTCCTCTCTTTTTCTGCTTTTCGCCTCGCAGCACGCCAGCCTAAGCTGAGAGCTGTAATGTCATTAAATTGCAAATGCTTTTTCATTTCCGACACACACTGTTTACTTATCTGGCAAAAACATATGTTGGAAGGAATCCGTTAAATTCTGCCCATTGCCTTGGGTAAAAGTGCAATGGAAACGGCCTCACCGAGCGTCCTCTTTCTTCTTCTTTAGCACTCCCCTTATCTACAAGACGGCTTCGCAGAAAACTGGCTAGTTCAATGAAAAATGAAGATACAGCGGGAGATTAGGGAAGAACACTGAGCACAAAATTCCTGGAGAGAGGGTCACTCCATTGCAAATGATTTCACTCCTCTAGATCTGCATAAATTACTATTTTTAAGGCATCTCCAAAGTCTGTATATTTTTCTCACTCTGTCAAACATTTAATTTCACGCCCCGTGTTCTGAATATGCTAAAATGCATATCTCTGATGCACCTTTAAGCCAGAAAAACGAATGCAAAATTGAAGATAAAATGATGTGATTTGCACTACAAGCCTATTACTTGAGGTATTTACATATAGTTTACCTCTGCAGTTCTGAGGATGATTTATTAAAAAAAATCTGGATTAAGCTCATATAAATATGTATAAATCTTTGTTTAGAAAATAGATTTTGCAGCTGTTGTGTCAAAAAAGTTCTTTAAGATTCTGTGAAGAATTTTCCTTTTAGCACGCTTTAAGAGGGGAAAAAAGGGGGACAGAATTTGACATTCTGCTTGGCGGGGAGAAAAAAGCCTATTCCACCATTCGGCAGTTATAAAGATTCCTTTTATTGCCCTTCTTTGCCCAAAGCAGCTGGTTCCTCCTTGCTCTTTTATTATACTCATTTCATTTTCTTCCCCCTCTCCCCGCTTTTTGCTTGGGACCAAATAATAGTGTCCTGGATTACAAAGCTCAAATTAAATATCAGTGTTTAATGACTGAAACAATCGGGAGTTTCTGAGACGTGCCCCCAGTTCCTCCTCTCCGTTTTCCAAACAGACTGCTTTCTGCTGCTTCCCACACAGAGCCTCTGCACGGACACCAAGCCTTGGAACTGCTGAAGGAGCCGACTTCTGGACACTGATTTGAAAATGATTATTAACGTAGGGCAAGCAAGACATCTGATCCGCTGGAGAAGCCATTCTAAAAACACTGGAGTTCTGTTTAAACAATCTCCACATGTGCATTTCAACCCTTGTCTCATTTTTTTTTTAATCTAGAGTTTTGCCTCTTTGTCTGGAAAAAAAAAAAAAAAAGCTTTATTTAGTCCGGCCTCTCACATCCTCCCTGATCCCCATCCCTCTGTAATTATTATGGGGGAATTACTCTTTGCTATTTTCTTGTTAGGCTTTGGGTTTAGGAGAATTTAGATAACAAAGTTGGCTAATTCAGGACTGAACACACGTTGGACTCTGCAAATATACCGCCCGCTACATGATAAGGGCAGGACCCAGCTTCTAGGCTGCACCTGCCGTGATGCTGTGGGAACAGCTGCTTCTGGAAGCAGGTAGTGGGAACAGCTATTACTTCAAAGCCCACATTAATCCTTTCGCAATTAAAACAAGAAAGGGATGTTTACAGGCATTTGATCGCTTTAGGTGGAGATATGAGTTTGCTTACAAAGATTGAATTCCAGTTCTGGTGTGCTATGCCTGCTTAAAGTTGACTAATGACGATTTAAAATAATGAAACTGCAGTCATTTTCAAAAGTTAAGAGTCATTCTTTTTGCACAAAATGGCTTAACGATCCCCCCTAGTGGTCTGATTCTTGTTACTATGATTTGTGAATACTCTCCTTTCCAAAACTGCCCTCTTGGTTTGTTTATAGGTTCATAGCAAAGAAACTGCAGATAAAACCAAAGTCAGATCACTTAGAATCGAACTAAGCTTCCACTAAATTCCTCCTTTTTGCTCCTAGACAGTGGTTATTGCTCTTAGAGCAATCAGACTAAAGCTTCCCACAGAGCCAGCTTTATATCTTGAGGGTTTTCTTAAAACTGATGAATAAACTCAGGTTTCCCACGTTCACACTTTCATCGCTGGCAGCAGTGAAGAGCGGGGTGTAAGGCACTCTATCATTTCAATATTGCTGGTGGTAGATTGGAGTTTCTGAAGGGAAAATGAGTAAATCATAGAAATGGTCTATGTCTTGTTAAGGTTTGGCCCAAACTGGATTACTTCAATTCTTTAGGATAGAATTATCTTTAAATGATTGAAAAACCCTATATGTTTTTCAAGTGTAACCTCCATGAAAATGCCTGGTCATCGTTGCCACGCCAGTGTTGAATCCTTTTTCTTTGCTCTGCATACAAAGGGCGGGCCATCCATTTCCTTCAGTGTTTACAGGTGAGATGAACTCTCTTCTGCTTCCTTCAAGGCCCCTGTGGACACCCAAGGGAGGCTGTAACTGAGCTGAAGTCATCTGAGTATTTTAAGCTAAGAACATGGAGACAGGGAGAGATTTCCAAATCCAAAGGCTAACTTCCTTTCCTTTGAGCGTGTTCCCAGTCACATTCCTCTTCTGGAGTATGTAGCTTTGGAATCTAGCACTTCCATTCATCATGGAAGAGGCTATACAGTTTTCCCCCTTAATAGCTCACATGGAAACAATATCAAGATTTCTTACATTGCTGGAATATTAGAGAAGAATATTAGATATGTACTAAATGTGCATCTACAAAAAATAGTGCAAAATAATCCTAAAACCCTAAATCCTGACTCGCAAGAAGCTTAGGACGTTAGGGAAAAGTAACATCAAAATGAATCCATTGCCAACCTCTGCACTTCAGCCTTGAAAACTTGCAGACCTTTCAGTCCTGTTTTCTTCCACATATTTAGACTATTTCCTTCAAAATCACTTGGACATGACTTCATTTCCTTCCTTTCAGTTTCTGCAGTCTCCATCCTGGTCCACAAAATCATCATTTCTTGCTACAAATATCTCTAGGAGCCCTAGTACCTACTTTTATTTATTCATTAATTAATCTTAAATCCAGTGGCAAGAAATTTTTCCCTAACCATGCAACTTTTCCTCTTGAAATCTGCTCTAGTTCCCAATTACATAATCATGCAACTTTATCTCCTTAGCTTTTAGGACCCATAAAATGACCAGCCTGTTCAATCAATCTGTTAGTAATGTAATTGTCATTTCCTCTATCTGCTAGCTTTCCTTTCCCACCCTAGTTAAACCTGTTTGTACTTCCTTGAACCACCACTTAGGATTTTGCACATACTCAGACCTCTCCTGCGTAGGCAGATCAATCCTGAAGCTAACAAATCTTAAGCTTCAGGGCCTTGCTTGCACTGGCTAAGACCTTATGCCTAACTTTGCATTGTTTTCTTAAAGAGGACCCTTATATAAATTGTATAAGCTTCACTTCCCACAAAATCAAGATCTACTCCAGCCTTTCTCCTTTATTATTTCACCTAGCTGTGGACATCTACACAGTTCAGAATGTTCTTGGGATATACACATATGCCTGTTCATTCTCTCTCTCTCTCTCTCAGAACTATGTATTGCACTTGTGTGTGTGTGTGTTATCAGTTTTAGAAGCCTGAGGGTTTTCCTCCCTCCAATTGTGCTACCTTTCCCATTAGATGATATCATAAGCCATTCTAAAATAGGGACTATTTCTTACTTATATTCTGTAAGAGTACTGAGTATACTCTTATAGAATATAAGAGCATTGGTTTAATATTTTAACATATTGAACAAACATGTTTACCAATTGCTTCTTGAGGAAGCTTGAAAATTGTTTACTTTTAAGTGTCTATATTAAAAATTATTACAGGCTAAACCTATAATTTCACGATAGCAAGATCATTCAAATAGAAATCAAAACAAACATTCATAGAACATGTTCATTGCTGTATCTTTAACCCTAGCATGGGCGGGTAATAAATACTTTTTGAGGCCACATGCAGTGATTCACGCCTGTTATTCCAGCATTTTGGGAGACCGAGGTGGGAAGATTGCTTGAGCCCAGGAGTTTGAGACATGCCTGGCCAACAAGGTGAAATCCTATCTCCACTAAAAAAAAATACAAAAATTAGCAGGGCATGGTGGCAGATGCCTGTAATCCCAGCTACCTGGGAGGCTGAGGCAGGAGAATCACTTGAACCTGGGAGGCAGAGGTTACAGTGAGCCCAGATGACGCCACTGCACTCCAGCCTGGGCGACAGAGTGAGACTTCTTCTTGAAAGACAACCAACCAACCAACCAAACAAACAAACTTTTTGAATAAATTATACATAAGTCAGGACTTGGAGTGAGAACAGAGAGACTTCCTCATTGGTTTATGTAACTGAAAGCCAGGGGCTTTCACTGGCTCCTGGCACAGCTGGATCCAGAAATCAGTCTCTTCCCCCATTTGGTGCTTATTTCTTCTGCATTGAATTCACTCTTAGGCAGGTCTATTTCATGCAGTTGCATGATGACCTTCAGCACCTCTAAGCATACATCCTATTGGTTCAGAAGCCACAGAATAAAAAATCAAAACGAAACTTTCCCAGAGTTTCCAACAAAAGTTGCAAAATTGAGTCTCATTGGGCAGACCTTAGGCACAACCTAAGTCATGTGTCCCTGCTGACCTGTGCTTAGAATAGACATGCACCTTTGGGGAGGGGGAGGGCAGTGAACCCCATCGAGACTGTGGATTGAGAGAGTGGTTAGAGGTGATTCTCTAAAGGGAAATTGAGGTGCTGTTACCAAAAGAAGAGAACAGATGCTGGGTAGGCAAAAATGACCATACCTGCCTCTTGGCCCTCATGTAGTTTTTGATCTAGTTGGAGAGGAAAAGACAAACACCTGAAAAACTAAATAACAATATAAATAGATATGTAATAGCTATGTAAGTACTATTGCACAGCAAACAAATGATGTACTCACGTGTGAGTAGGAATGAGATCATCCTGAAGAAGTGTTTAAAAACGAATTCTAAAAGGCACCTATATAAAGTATCTTTGTCATTCTAGGCCACTTCCATTTCTTTACAGAAAAATATGACAAATACTTACAAAGCAACAAAAAATCTATAAATTGATGGTTGGGGTATAATTTGGTAGAACCACTGTAGAAAATAGTTGGGGATTATCTTGTAAGGTTGAATATATGTGTCATCTGTGACCCAGTGGTCCCACCCCTCAGTGTATGTCTTAGAGAATTGCTTTCATAAGTGTACAAGAATATCCAGCATCTTTATCATCAGCACCGAACATAGTCACAAGCCAGAGATTCTGCCAGACATGCACAGCTGTGTCTTCAGCCACTGTGTTCTATGCATTGGCAACAGTATCTACAGCATCCTTCACACTAAACTCCTTTTGAAAATCTTCCTCACCCACTTCTTTTCACTGCTCCTAGCTTGCTATTCAATAAAGTGTTTTTATATTTACTCCTCATTCACCTAAGCATACCCTGGTTTCATGGCTGAATTAATGAAGTCACATATGGGGGAACGTACATGGCACAGACATTACTTCTGAGAATTTCAGTTGGAGAATGAGATTATTTGTCAAGGAACAACAAAATCTTGCAGTCATCATCCAGTCCAGCCTCCCTGCAGTGAGCACAAGCTACTGGTAAAAAATGTTTGTGAAATGAACAAACAAACAAACAAAAAATGTCCCTGGTGACTCATACCTTTCTGTAATCATACTAGTGGACTGGTAAGAAATTCACTCCTTGAAAACAGCAAGGATGCAAGTATTTTACTATCACAGCAAGTTTACATTTATGCATGCCTGCTGCATTAACACATCCCAGCACATTTGTTCTGTCCTTGGCCTTCTTAATCCCGTAAGGGCTGTCTCATCAGCTGTAGTCAGTCTCTTTCTGGGGCAATAAAATTGAAACAGTGATGTTTCATCAGCATTATAGACTTGTTCAGCATCAGGTTTTCACCAGTGATGACCCTGGCAAACCCAACAATGAATTTCTTATTTTTATTTATTTTTTATTATTTTTTATTTTTTATTTATTTCTCACTCTGTCATCCAGGCTGGAGTACAGTGGCACGAATACAGCTCACTGCAGCCTCAGCCCTCTGGGCTCAAGTGATCCTCCCAACACAGCCTTCCAGTTAGCTAAGAAGATGGGTGCATGCCAAGATGCCCAGCTGATTTTTTTAAATTAATTTTTGCAGAGACAGGTTCTTGCCATGTTGCCTAGGCTGGTCTCGAACTCCTAGGCTCAAGCAATCTTCCCACCTTGGTCTCCCAAAGTTCTGGAATTACAGGCCTCCCAAAGTTCTGGAGTCTGGAGCCACAATACCCAGCCCATGCATCATTGAATATATTTGCTGCTTCATCAGCAGCAGATGATTTATCACCATAAATATTTAAACATTTAATGCTGTCTTTTCTTAAATATCTGCAACCAGCCTGTTGAATATTCACAAATCCCTTCAATTTTCAGTTCATCATGATAGACGTTTGCTTGTTTCATGATCAGCATACCAGTAAGTGGCATGTGTCTACCATTATGCAGACAGATCCACACTTTCAATACACCATCAAGATCTTCATTTTTAGTTTTATGCAGCATTTCTTGATTTTTCAATTTCTGTTCATCACTTTCAACATAGAACTTTCAACAGTTCATCCTTCTGTTTCTTCAGGTCCTATATGGTAGTCATTCCAATATCATACTCTCCTATAAGATGCTTCTCACTTACACAGCTGTCCAGTTTCTTCAACATCTTGACAGTCTATGCTACAGATAAACATAAATGCATTTTCTTATCACTGTCACCCAGAGGGACATCTGCAGGCCTTTTTTTTTAGCACTTTCAACAATATCTTTACACTGTACAGCAGAGAATAAGTTAAAAAACAGGCCGGCCATGGTGGCTCACACCTGTAATCCCAGCACTTTGGGAGGCCAAGGAGGGCAGATCACCTGAGGTCAGGAGTTCAAGATCAGCCTGACCAACATGGAGAATCTCATCTCTACTAAAAATAAAAAATCAGCTGGGCATCATGGTACATGCCGCTAATCCCAGCTACTCAGGAGGCTGAGGCAGGAGAATCGCTTGAACCCAGGAGGCAGAGGTTGTGGTGAGCTGAGATAGCGCCATTGCACTCCAGCCTGGGCAATAAGAATGAAAGTCTGCCTTGAAAAAAATAAAATAAAATAAAACAAAACAAAACAAAAACAGAGTAAGTGATGCCCATAGGTCTTGGCCCCTCGTGGGGTATCATGGGGAACTGCCAGTGGAGCATCCATTCTGCACATATACCATTTTATTACCCTTTGTGGGTATGTTTGCATGGGGGAATTTCAGTGTGCGTTAAAAAGGTACATCACAGCTGAAAGAGGGTGGGAGGGTCTTTTTCCCTTGGGGACACTGAATAAATTCTATGTGTGGCCTTTGTTTTGACTGCAACCTGTCACATGAGGCCCAGTGTGGAATTTTTTACTTGCGGTGTCACATTGGCACACAAAAAGTTTTGGATTTTGGAGCATTTGGGATTTGGGGTTTTTGGATTAGGGATGCTCAACTTGTAGTATATTCACACAATAAAATACTATACAGTGGTGAAAAATGAAAGAACTACAGAGACACACAACAACAAAATGTATCT
Source organism: Mandrillus leucophaeus (assembly GCF_000951045.1). NCBI lineage: Eukaryota > Metazoa > Chordata > Mammalia > Primates > Cercopithecidae > Mandrillus > Mandrillus leucophaeus. The sequence continues at coordinate 1,037,629 of NW_012105587.1, forward strand.
TGAAAACCTGACTGAAGAAGTCACATCCAGTATAACACCATTTTCACAAAGCTCAAAACCATGAAAAATGAAACAATATGTTGTGTAGGGGTATTATTGTCTCTGTATAAAGTATTACACAATAAAAGGTTTTAAGTGCCTTCAGTCATAGCTTCCGGAGTCAAAAAAAGTAAAAAGAAAAAAGAAAAAAATCCATAAACTCTTATATTTGTGCTTCCTGAAAAATCTGTTTATGGATTATTTTCTTTAAAAGGAAAAAATCCTCTCAGTTTCTGTTAGCCATTTAATATATTTTTTAAAAAATGATTGCAGAGAATTTTTATCTATAATAGTAGACAGAGTAGAACAGCAAAGCCCCATGTATTTATCAACTAGCTCTAGCAGATATTAACCCTTGGTAGTTCTTCCCCATCTACACCTCCATCGACTATCCCTACCCTGTGTATTAAGTTGAAGCAAATATCCATGCATCATCATTTCATAATGACATTCATCCATACATATTTCAGTATGTAGCTCCAAAAGTGACACTCTTAAGAAACCCACAATATCGTTCTTACACTTTGCTCATGCCTGTAATCCCAGCACTTTCTCAGGCTGAGGAGAGCAGATCACCTGAGGTTGGGAGTTCGAGATCAGCCTGGCCAACATGGTAAAACCCGTTCTCTACTAAAAATACAAAAGTTGGCCAGGTGTGATGGCACTCGCCTGTAGTCCCAGCTACTCAGGAGGCCGAAGCAGGAGAATCACTTGAATCTGGGAGGTGGAGGTTTCAGTGAGCCAAGATCGAACTGCTGCACTTCAGCCTGGGCGATAGAGTAAGAGTCTATCTAAAAACAAACAAACAAACAAAGCCAAAATTCCTTAACATCAGAAAATACCTAGAATTCAAATTTCCAATTATCTCTTTTATGTCAAAAAGTTGTTTTGGTAGGGTTTTTTGTTTTTTGTTATTGTTTTTGTTTTTGAGATAGGGTCTCACTCTGTCGCCCAGGCTGGAGTGCAGTAGCACTGTCTTGGCTCACTGCTACCTCCGCCTCCCGGGTTCAAGCGAGTCTCCTGCCTCAGCCTCTGGAGTAGCTGGGACTACAGGCATGCCCCACCACGTCTGGCTAATTTTTGTATTTTTAGCAGAGACAGGATTTCACCATGTTGGCCAGGCTGGTCTCAAACTCCTGACCTCAAGTGAGGTGAAAGTGCTGGGATTACAGGTGTGAGCCACCGCATCCAGGTGCTTTGGTAGTTTTTTAAAAGCAAGATTCAAATAAGGGATATTTTTTCTTTTTCTTTTTCTTTTTTTTTGGTCTAGTTGATATGTATGTTGAGTCTTGTTTTATTTTGTTTTTCTGTAGTTAGTCATCTTCCATTTTTTTTCTTTGCAATTTTTAAAAATTGAACAATCTACGTTGTTTTGTCCCGTAGAGTTTCTCTTCTTCTGCATTTTGTTGATCGCATCTTGTGATAAGTCTATCCTGTTCCTTTGTCTTCTGTTTTTCTAGGAAATTGAATATTGGATCTGGAGACTTGATCAAGTGCAGGCGGTATTCTTTGACAAGTCCACTTCGTTGGGTGGTTGTATCCTTGTATCAAAAAGCACGTGATCTTTGGTTATTTTTGTGATGTTAGCAGGCATTGATGCCCAATGCATAGATCCATTCATTATCTGGCGTTGCAAAACAGGAATAGTTTCTTGTCCCATCCCTTCTTTATTTATTAGCAGAAATACTTGTATAAAGAGTAAGGTCTGCTCATTAACTAGTACAGTTTATACAGGGAAGACATGGTAAACGTTTGATTTTTTTTCACTTTATCAATCTTCAAAATTATGATTTGGTTTCCTTCAGTGATGCTCATTTTTTGGTATTATTATGAACTAATGTATTTAATCATGTTTGATGCATTTCAATTCATTGCAGCTACAATTCTTGTTCTTCATTCCTTCTTTTTCTGTATTATTGTTTATCCAGTGGAAGCAGTTACTATTTTTACTGATGCTGAAGCTCTCACATCTTTCGTTATTGGGAGCCTTTTCAAACTGACCCCTAAGTCCATTAGACAAGATCCCAGTAATCTTTGATTATGTCCTTTCTTTCTGGTTTGACAAGATTTTCTGGCATCATCTTATAAATTTCCTGCCCCAAACCTGTGATACACACAGTTGGCATCTTGGGTGCTAGAGGTGCTCACTGTTACTAGGCTCACCATTTTTTCTTGGTTTTTGCAGTGGACGGCACTAGGAAAGTATACATATCAAAAATACACTACATGTAGAGTTCATAGCAATACTTCTATTTTAAATTCAGAGCTACAGGGTTTTACTCAGTCTTGGCTGTCTTTTACTGGTAAGTTTATTTTTCCTTGTTAAGAATGGTGGTTCTCGCCGGGCGCGGTGGCTCAGGCCTGGCGGATCACGAGGTCGGGAGATCGAGACCACCCTGGCTAACACGGTGAAACCCCGTCTCTACTAAAAATACAAAAATTAGCCGGGCGCAGTGGCGGGCGCCTGTAGTCCCGGCTACTTGGGAGGCTGAGGCAGGAGAATGGCGTGAACCCGGAAGGCGGAGCTTGCAGTGAGCCGAGATCGTGCCACTGCACTCCAGCCTGGGCAACAGAGTGAGACTCTGTCGCAAAAAAAAAAAAAAAAAAAAGAAAAAAGAATGGTGGTTCTCAAAACATTTAATATTTAGTTTAAAAACTTGCTTTAGTAGTTGATCATTTTTACTAATAAATTTAATTGTCAATGTTTCATTTTTTCTCACAGTTCTAATTAAACTCAAAGAAAAGTATCATAAATATAGGATTATTTTCCTAAAGAAAAGTTTAAATTATAATATTTTATATCTAACTAGTTCAAAACATTTCATGTCTTTTCTAGTAGTGTTAGTAATATGTAATGTTGGTTAAGTTAGTATTTTCCAGTTTGGGGTCTGAAAGTCCAAAAAATGATTTTTGACTTTTGAATAGTCAAATAGTCATCCAGCTTGCTTTGTTTAAACACCTCATGTTTTGTTCAGGTAAAACACGTGATACTAAATCAGAAAAGTTATCTAGTCTTGCATTTTAAAAAGTGTCTTGGCTTAGTGATGGCTTACAATGGCATCATCATGTGAAAAGATAGGCCCAAACATTCAGTTGCTTCCGGTAAGACAAAGATATTATCAACCCTAACTAGCAGGTTAGTGGGGAGTTAGGATTAAATGCCAATCTAGGATTAAGTGCTTGAAGGGTGCTTCCCAAGTAGGCTCTTCTCACTTCTCTCTTCATAAAAAATATAGAAATAGAACAACTCGTCCAAAGTCACACCATTACTTGATAGAACTGGAGAGACCCTTGACTATAAAAGGCCAGTGTCCATGCGTGTTCTTTCCACCAAGACAAACTGTTGTGACTTTAAAGTATGTGAACTATACACTTGCCTAGATCTCTACATACTTATCCTTTATCTTATTTGTGTACATATGTATATACACATCTACATGTGTGTATGTGCATAAACATATGCATACATATATATATATATGCACACACATATATAAAAAACATAAGGGATGAGTATGTAGAAGGCTAAGCATGTATATTACTCACAGGTATAACCAATACATAAACATGGCTGACACAGCTTCTTCAGATAATGAGTTCTATATATTTACTACAGGTTTTAACAACTTGTCTTTGAAGTACATGCTTAATTTGGATCATAAATCCAAGGACCGAGTTTACTTTCCAGTCTTGACCTTGTTTAATTCTCAGCTTGCGCTCTAGAAATATTAAATTGTGGCCATACCATACCATGCCACCCTGAATGCATCCAAGATCAGACAACATTGTCTGATCTGGGAAGGTTAGCAGGCTTGATTAGTACTTGGATGGGAGATCGCCTGGGAATACCAGGTGCTGTAGGTTAAAAAAAAAAATGTGGCCATGGCCGGGCGTGGTGGCTCATGCCTGTAATCCCAGCACTTTGGGAGGCCGAGACAGGTGGATCACTTGAGGTCAGGAGTTCGAGACCAGCCTGGCCAACATAGTGAAACCCTATCTCTACTAAAAATACAAAAATTAGCCGGGCATGGTGGCACATGCCTGTAATCCCAGCTACTCAGAAGGCTGAGGCAGAAGAATCGCTTGAACCCGGGAGGCGGAGGTTGCAGTGAGCCGAGATTGTGCCACTGCACTCCAGCCTGGGCAACAGAGTGAGACCCTGTCTCAAAAAATAAATAAATAAATAAAATAAAATAAAAAGTAGCCAAAATGCTACAAGAAACAAAGGGAACATTTCAAAATCAAAAGTCATATCAAGGGAAAAATTCAATAGGTCATTTATGGAAAAGTAAGCTAACAGTCATTCTGATCTCAACTTTTCCAAGCAAAATAGATTGTAAGAAAAAGAACAATGTTCCAAGTAGGACATTGTTAAACATCCTACAGTAAATGTTCTGATTTCTATAATCTTTACTTACATAGCTGTCTAATAGAGCAAAATCTGGCCCTTGTACTATATATTCCTGAGGCAAGGTGGGCAACTCAATTCTAGCATTTCAGCCATTAACTTTAAATTTCTTACAACTCTAATATCTACTGGGTGTACTTGTTGGCAAACCTGTTAGCTTTTCAAATATATTACACATCATACCTAGTAACTATGAGGACTCATTTGTCACAATCTGGCTAAAGAAGCTGGTGCTAAATTTTGTGTTTCTGGGTAGATGAAAGGAAAGTGAGCTACAGTGTACAGTTCCAACACCATTCCACAAATGTGGAAGCCAACGGGTGAATACTAAAGAAAATGAAATGAGACATATCTGAAAAGTAGCTGCTGTACTTATGAGCTAATCGCACCTCAAAGCATAACATTGTTTTTAAAAAAATAACAGAACCAATAAAATCCTATTATGGATTAATCTTGTGCCAAATTTTGTTTTTTAATCAAATCTATTTTGAGCTAAAGAAAATACAAAAATGCAAATGAGGGCCCTGATCCTCTAGATCTTGTGAACATGTAAGGGCTGATACACTTCAAAGATTTTTTTTTTTTTTTAACTCATAAATTTAAATCATTATACCACACAGCAAAACATACTTATTTGTAAACCTTTTAATTTTGTATTCCATGTAAAGTTTCAGCCTAATAGAGGTCTTTAGGAGAGAGAGTTTTAAAAATCCTAAAATTAGATGTTTGCTCAATACATACTGATTTAATTTCTCAACAATGTCCTATGCTCCTAGAATGTGAGTGAGAATTCAGTGGTTCCACAAGGCAAGCAAAGCTAAATGACAACAGCAAAACCATGTTTGAAAAGAGTCGATGCCATCAAATATGCAGCCCCATCCTCTTCAGATACACACACCACTTGAACACAAAAGGGTGAGCAAGTTCATGGACTGGTTGTTTGTGCAATATTCCCCTGTGTGCTTTCTCCATCTGGGATGAAATATTCATTAGTAGACCTAAACAAACTCTTCAGAACATTTTTATCTCAAAGTGAGAAAATGCTATTCAAACAGGCTGCTAATGAAGCCATCCACCATCTTGTTTGATGTTGTTTTTGTAGTTAAAGAGTGTCTCAAAGGCTTCAGGCAGTGCCGCCTCTCATTTGGCAACTGTTTGAACCTTTGTAGGGCAATTGTGTAGCTTGAACACAGGCTTTTCCTATAAAATGCCAACCCACGTGCTGTAAATGTAAATATGGCAATATTCACCAGCATCAACTATGTAGTATCAGGCATCACATAAACTATATTTTACGGCATAAGATTACACTCTGTAGAAGTACATAATAATATATCATTAGAAAGACACCTTTTCTTTAAATTCAAAGCATAAGAAAGAATGTGTTTTAGTTTCTGTCGTGAAGCCAGAGAATCCATTAGTATTGGGGAATAAATATATACTGTTGGTAAAATATGTAAAAGAAGCATTTTGTATATATACCTTTCACAAGAATATCTCATACTACTTGTAGGCAAATACATAATGTGAAATAATTTTATATTATTTCAAGATGTGTGTGTATATGTGTGTCATAGACACGAAACTATGTCAAGTAAAAACATATAAGATGAAATGTTTACATTAAGATTGTAACGATGCAAAGACATTTTAAGATGCTCTTGTCATCCATGCAATTACTACTTTTGTTCCATTGGGTGACTACGGTGATCAGGAAGATGATTTTGTAGGATTTGAGCTGACACAAAATGTGTGCCAGAGCCCGTAGGTACTATGTAGATAGTCACCAAATACAGTATTCTGTACCACATGACACAGATAGTTCAAACAATACTCATTTGAAGACAAAACTTAATATTTAACCCCAATGAAATTGCCCTTCTTCATGTATTTTCTGTTTTAATTCATGACACACTCTGTGGTAGGCAGAATTCTAAGAACCCCCTAGGGACCCACACTTTTGAGTATAAGCAGGACCATGGATGTGATGAAAGAGCCCTCCAGTGATACCCCACGTGGCAAAAGTGAAGGGAATGTGTAGATGTCATTCAAGCCAAGTCCCTCCCCGGCTGGCCTTGAGTTAATCAAAAGAGAGCTAAGCCTGAGTAGGCTTGATCTAATCAGGTGAGCCCTTTAAAGAGGGCCTAGAAAGAAATTAAACTCTACAAGTCAGAGAGATCCTCCTGCCGCCCCTGAAGAAGTGAACTGCTATGCTGAGAGAGGACCTGTGAGAGGGCCACATGGTAAGGAACTGGGAGCAGCCTCTAGATACTAAGAGTGGCTGTGGCTGACAGCCAGTAAGAGAACAGGGACTGAATTCTGCTATCAACCACACAGGCTTGGAAGAACATTATGGACTGCAGAAAAGAACACAGCCACTCTGACATCTTTGTTGAAGCTTTGTAAGACCCAGGGCAGAGGACGCAGCTCACCTGAGCCCAGGAGTTCGAGAGCAGCCTAGGCAACATAGTGAGACCTCATCTCCACACAAAAAATTTTTAAATGAGGTGGGAAGCTCGTATGAGCCCGGGAGGTTGAAGCTGTAGTGAGTTGTGATTGTGCCACAGCACTTTTACCTGGGTAACAGAGCGAGATCCTGCCTCAAAAATAAATAAGTAAGTAAGAAATAAAAAATAGGCCAGGCAGGGTGGCTTATGCCTGTAATCTCAGCACTTTTGGAGGCCTAGGCAGGCAGATGGCTTAAGCCCAGGAGTTCAAGACCAGCCTGGCCAACATGGTGAAACCCTGTCTTTACCAAAAACACAAAAATTAGCCAGGTATGGTGGCAGGCACCTAAAGTCCCAGCTACTCCAGAAGCTGAAGCACAAGAATCACTTGAACCCAGGAGGCAGAGGCTGCAGTGAGCCAAGATTGCAGCACTGCACTCCAGCCTGGGTGACAGAGCGAAACCCTATCTCAAAAATAAATACATAAATACATGAATAAAATTTGTATTCCTTAGTCTGTTATTCAAAAGGCTTTTTGATTGGCCACCTTGCTAGCCTCTTCTGGTACTCTCCAACTCGTACCTTGCCCTCTGGACTTACCAAACAACATGTATCTCCCCAAATAAGCTCATTCAAACCTCTGCTTTGCATGGGTCATTTAGTTTGCTTGGAATGCCCTTCCTTCCTTGGGCCTTCTGGTAAACTTCCTGGCTCATTCTTCAAGATTCCAGTATCTTCACCTTGCCTTTCATCACCATGAAGCCCTCCCTGTCCACCATCAAAACCTTGCAGTTGCTTTCTCCAGTCTTTCCATTAAACTGTGTGCAGAACCCCTGTGGTACTTCCTCACTGTGATGCCTGTATCTGATTCCATGCCTATCTCTTACCTGTAAGAGCTTCCTGAGGACAGAGCCTCCGTCCCCGTTCTCATTCCTTTGTATCTTCACCTCTACTCTAACACACCCCTTGGGACATAGCAGGCAGTGAGTAAAACTTCACGAATGAAAGAAGATATAGTAGGAACTCAATAACATCATCACATGCTGTTTATGAAACTTCCAAAAATGCTTGGCATTGTACAATGTGCTATGTAAAGTTTAAAAGGTACAATGAACTGAGATCATAAACTAATATTGCTGATAAAGATAAACCACGAAAACACTACAAGTAGGAATGAAATTAAAACAAACTAAAATTAACAGCAGAAATATTATTACATTTGTGCTATGAATAAATTAACTGCAAAGTAAAAAAGTTAATTTGGGCATGAAATAGAAACCCAGAATTGAATAAGAAGTGAATTTCACTATAGAGGGGGAAGGCACTATCATGGAATCCTGCCCTTTCTCTCCTTTGCTGCCCTATAAAACTCACCTAGTGCCTCCCACATGACAGATGGAGTGCCCGATAAAACAGGTCCACTCCAGTCTAGCGGAACTTTTAGTGAAGATGCATTTCTGTTATGGTACCTTCCCCTTTGATGAAAGAGACTACTTGCCTTTATAAATCTTTAAGAAATGATTTAGCATTGTTTATAAAAATGGAAAATTCACGTCTAGGGATTCATTAAATAAGTTATGTTCACACAGTGCAATAGTGTTCAGGCATTTTAACTGGTGATAAAAATTAATATATCCTGAACATGATGAAATAATATTATACAATTATCCATTTAATATGTGCATGATATTTATATTATACTTAACCGTAAGGGGAAAAGTCTGCAAGAATATACACAAATTTATTAACAGTGGTGTCTAGCTAGTAGGGATAGGTTTTTCTGTTTTTTGCTTATAATATTCTTTGCTTGATTATACTTTCTAATCTTCCCCTATTAAATTCCTCTAATTTTCCCGTGTATTTAGTTTTACAATGGAGTATGAGAAAAAAGGAATTTTCAATTAAAACGAAAAAATACTTCTTTTTTCTTTTGAGACAGGGTCTCTGCCACCCAGAGTGGAGTGCAATGGTATGATCATGGCTCATTGCAGCCTCGACCTCCTGGGCTCAGGTGATCCTTCCGCCTCAGTCTCCCAAACAGCTGGGACTAAATTTTTTTAAATTTTTGTATACTTCATATTCGCCCAGCTAATTTTCATATTTTTTGGTGAGACGGGATCTCACTATGTTGCTCAGGCTGGTCTCAAAAACTCCTGGGCTTAAGCAATCCTCCCACCTCAGCCACTGGAAGTGCCGCAGGTAGTCATTAGGAAGTCAGTTTTCCCATTAGCAAACTTATTTAGGCTAGTGGTCATCTTTCAACGAATATCTATTGAGTACCTATTATGTGTCAGGCTTCCTGCTAAGTTTTGAGAATAGACTAGTGATACAGTTCTTGCCCTCAAGGAGTTCAAAGTGTAGAGAAGAGGAAGAAGATGGAAAATTGAAGTGCAGTATGGCAAGGCGAGAACCACAGGAGCAGAAGGGAAGGGTATCTAACCCACCTGGGAGCCAGGGGAGCCAGAGAGCCTTCCCAGAGGAGCTCGTACCTAAGTTGAGCCCTGAAGATCAAAAGCCAGGGGATTCTTATTAATCATTTTCTTAAAAATTAACAAACAGCTTCCTTCCTTCCATAGCTGATGAGAGCCAAAATGGATGAGGATGTGTATTGACTTAGAGTTTTCCTTTCATGGATTCCATTAACTAATACTCTCAGATGTCCTGTGGTCCCCAACTCAGGGCTGAGAGAGGCTCTCAGTGGCCAGTCGTCCTTTCCTTTGCTTCCAGGCAGCACCACCAGCATTAGACTATGGCAACTGACTTTTGGCAGCGGGGAGCGTGCCCAATCACTAAGTTCTTTCTAAAAGTCTAACCTAAATTGCTTTTACCATAGTTTTGAATTATTGCATATAATTCTGTTATCTGTGAAATATAAAAGAGCTATGTCCTCCACATCGTACACTTCCCCTTCATTTACTTAAAAAAAAAAAAAAAAAGAATCAGTCTTGCTCCGTTGCTCAGGCTGGAGTGCAGTGGGGTGATATCATAGCTCACAGCAGCTCTAACTCCTGGGCTCAAGTGATCCTCCCACCTCAGCCTCCTGAGGAGCTGGAACGCAGGCGCTTACCACCATGCTCAGATATATATATATATGATGTTGCTTACATGGATGTATATATCTATCAAAATTCACCAAAATGTATACTTACGATCCATGCATTTTACTCTATGTAAATTTTACCCAAAAATACTTTTTAAAGATGGCATTGTAATCACAGCTATGAAGGGGGCTGACAAATGAAGTTGTTCCACATAAGATGGGGGCTTAACTAACTAGGCACAAGGCATAGAAGCAAAATTCACATTGGACTTAAAATCCAATGACTAAGCTATAGACTAGTGATACAGTATATCACTAGTGTATACTAGTATAGACTATACTAGTGTACTTGTGTGTGTGTGTGTGTGTGTGTGTGTATTTGTAGAGATGGAGTCTCTCTATGTTGCCAGTCTGGTCTCGAACTCCTGGGCTCAAGCAATCCTCCCACCCCAGCCATCCAAAGTGCTGGGATTACAGGTATGAGCCACCCAGCCCAGCCTCATTCACATTTTTGTTTTTAAGAAGTCCCCTCAGCCTTTTCTTTAACCCTTGTAACTATCTGTCATTTTACATTTCCTCATAGGATCTACTTCACATTGTTTTAGCTAATTGTCTTCTACTCTCTTCAATAGTCCTCTCAAAATATTAAAATCCAATTTAATCTAACATTCCACTGAGTTTAGCCTAGCTAGACTAAATAAAACAAAATAATAATTTTCCAGTTCTTCCATGTAACGCTTCCATTTAACATATTCAGGTCTTACAGAGTAAAATCTACTCTATAACTTAAGCAACGGAATTTAAAGCCAAAGGGAAATTTGCCTCCAAGCCCTGGGGCCAAGTAAGTAAACAACCAACCTAAGGGGAAAAAACTTAATTGGTAACCCCCCTCCAAACCGGGAATAAAAAGGCAACCTTAAAAAAAATATTTTTAGGTAAAATTTAAATAGAGTAAAATGCATGGATCTTAAGTGTACACTTTGGTGAATTTTGCTAAGTGTATACATCCATGTAACCAATATCCAATCAAAATAAGAGTATTTCTAGCACCCCAGAAAGTTCTCTTGTGTCCCCTTCTAATCAGCTCTTACTGTTCTTATTTCTATCACCATAGATCAGTTTTGCCTGTTCTGGTCTTGGTTCTACTTCTGTGTGACCACATGTTCTTCAGCAAATGTTTATCCCTGGAGGCTTTAGGTTCCTGGTCAGTAAAATAAGGGGATTATTTTAACAGAATCTCTAAGACTCCTTTTCAGATCTAAGATTTTTTTTCTTTTTTTTTTAAAGACAGAGTCTCACTCTGCCATCCAGGCTGGACTGCAGTGGTGCGATCTCAGCTCACTGCAACCTCCGCCGCCTGGGTTCAAGTGATTCTTCTGCCTCACCCTCCAGAGTAGCTGGGACTACAGGCGCACGCCACCACACCTGGCTAATTTTTGTATTTTTAGTAGAGACAGGGTTCCACCATATTGGCCAGGCTGGTCTTGAACTCCTGACCTTGTAATCTGCCCGCCTCGGCTGCCCAAAGTGATGGGATTACAGGCATGAGCCACTGCGCCTGGCCCAGATCTAAGATTTTAAGAATTGCCACTCTGCCCTGATCAAAATAGTCAAATGTTTAGGATAAAATGTTTCACATCCCCTTGCTGCACTCTAGCACTTAGGGAAGATGCTAGGGCTGTCAAAGTACTCTTCCATGTACATTTTTAAAAAAATCACTAGAAAAGAAAAAATAAAAGTAGGCCAGGCACGGTGGCTCACACCTGTAATCCCAGTACTTTGGGAGGCTGAAGCAGGTAGATCACCTGAGGTCAGGAGTTCGGGGCCAGCCTGACCAACATGGTGAAACCCTGTCTCTATTAAAAATACAAAATTAGCCAGGTGTAGTGGTGCACACATGTAATACCAGCTACTTGGGAGGCTGAGGCAGGAGAGTCACTTGAACCTGGGAGGTGGAGGTTGCAGTGAGCTGAGATTTCACCATTGCACTCCAGCCTGGGCAACAAGAGCAAAACTCCATTTCTAAATAAATAAATAAATAAATAGATATTAATCTTTGATTTTTAAATATTAAAGTTCTTTGACAATTTTTCTCATTACAAAGAGTAAAACATGATCTTTGCAGAGTATTTGGAAAATGAAGAAAAGGATAAATAAGAAAATCTAAATTCTACCACCCTGAGATAATCATGAAGATTTGGTTGTATTTTTTCAGTTCTTATATAATAGTATATAAAGTAGTGCAAAGTTGGAATTGGAGAATATTGGCATATATGAAGTTTTCATTTTTTTGACAACATTTACTTTATCACGACAATTTGTACATCAGTATTCTTTAAAAACGTCTTTGCAGGATGGATTGGAACAATTTGGAAAAAGAAAATGTTGGATCCCTACCTGACCCTTTACACAGTGGTTCTTGAGTCTGGTTGTACATCTCAAGTCACCTGCAGAAATTCAGAAATAATACAGTGACCACACCCACCCTCAGAGATTCTTGATGAATTAGTCTGGGATGGAATCTAGGTAAGAATATTTTTGTTCTCATATGATTCTAATGCATAGCCTGGATGAGAACTATTGTTTTATATAAAAATAAATTCCAAGTAGATTAAAGATTGATTGTAACAATTGAAGCCACAGCATTAGCGTATACAGATGCCAGTGAAGACGGAATCTCGGGTACTGAAGAAAACCAAACACAGGAACCCCAGAGGAAACTATTCACATACTTGATTACATGAAAACTTTAAATTTCTGTATGCCAAAGCAATTACATAAAAAAACTGAAAAGCAAATCACAAAGCAGGAAAAATATTTTCAATATGCATTGTAGGCACAGTTCTTAGAAAGTGTAAAGAAAAAGATGAAGAGCTAACAGAAAAGGCCAAGCATAGGCAAATAACCCAGAAAAAAAGTCATTATATATATGGAGATAAAAAGCATTTCCTTTTCAAATAAAAAATAATCTTCACTTCAGAATCGATTCCTCCCTTTCTGACTCTTCCACGGCCACTCTCTCTGCCCCTACCACTTATAACCCAGGGGTTGTACAGCAGTGTTTACATTCCTGCCCAGAATCTCCTTAAAAAAAAATCAAACTCAAAGCAGATACATTAAAACTAAAACATGAATATATAAAGAGGAAAGTCACACTGGACACATAAAGATCTCATAAAACCAGATGCAAAGGAACGTAGCATCATGTTATTACTGCCTGAGTCCAGCTCTGCACAGGTTCAACTTGCAATAAAAGGAAGTCTTTTCAATCTGCTCTAGTGACTTTACCCTTATTAGAATGCATACTCATTATTTTCTGATTACTCCTCTACATAAAACATATCATTTTGTACCTCGGTTTCCCACACCCCTAGTATGGTATTTATATTTTATCTCTAAAGATTGTAATAAATCACTTCAAACACAATAACCCATTTAAGAATGGATTTCATAGGCAAAAAGGTGCACCTTTAGTGATGTGATTGCAATCATCAGATGATCCAATTCTCCTCAAGCATGTATTATACAGTGTGTACACAAATGATGCAGCAGTGTAGAAGAGGCTATTACAGGCTGAGTGAGTCAACTCAACTCAGTGTGTACTTCCTAGTTTCAGGATGTATCCATAGGAACCCTTTGAAATGTTTTGTTTTATTAATTTGGCTCCTTTCTAGTTTTCACTAGAGCCAACGCTTTCAAGATAATGCAGTTTAGACATGTCACAGCTGTTGAAATTCAGCATAAGCTTGAGCTGACAGTGGTGTATCATCAAGAATCAGAAAAACCAAAACATTATGATAAAGAGAAGAAGTATGAAAAATACGGAGGAGACAAAGGCAGGAAATATTGCTTTACCGACTTAAAGCAGAGCCCTGGAGGGAAACATCTGGTTTGGAGCAAACGGTGATTCCTTTTTTTTTTTTTTTGAGACGGAGTCTCGCTCAGTCGCCCAGGCTGGAGTGCAGTGGCACAATCTCGGCTCACTGCAAGCTCCGACTCCCGGGTTCACACCATTCTCCTGCCTCAGCCTCCCGAGTAGCTGGAACTACAGGTGCCCGCCACCACGCCCGGCTAATTTTTTCTATTTTTTAGTAGAGACAGGGTTTCACCGTGTTAGCCAGGATGGTCTCGATCTCCTGACCTTGTGATCCGCCCGCCTCTGCCTCCCAAAGTGCTAGGATTACAGGCGTGAGCCACCGCGCCCGGCCTCTGTGATTCTTTTAGCACACTGAAGAGTTCTCACTGTATAGAGTAAGGAGTGGCCAGATCTGAGAGAGGGGTTCCTGGAAGTTGAAGAACAGACAGGGAAATGTTGCTCTCTGGAAGGGAATTCATATTTTAAAAGGTGAAAGACCTATGACCTTAAAATCTAGATAGAAGCCATAATCTGCAATTTTTGCTATGTGTTTAAAACCCAATCTTCCTCTGCCAGGAATGTTTTCCATCTTGAATTCTCAGGTTAACTCTATGAACCACTCTATATTCTTTGAAGAACAATCAAAGATATAACTCACAGGGATTTAAAAGGATTGTTGGTTTTGAAATATTAAAATTTAACAACTATCAGGTATTATTTATTTCCACAAAAGCTGCTGTCTTTACAAAATGAAATAAAACATAGTCTACTAATTTGATGAGGAACATAAGTTAGAGCAATTTGTGGTATATCCAGAAAGAAACCACTTTGCACTGAAACAATTCGTCTCTTACTTACCGAGGCCCCCTGGCCACAAAAAAAAAAAAAAAAAAGGCCTTTACAAACTTTGACTTCTGAGTAAGTCTTAAAAACTAATCTTCTGAAAGATCTATAAGGCTTACAGGCTAGGCAAGAGATTTAAAAGTTTATTTTGTGTGGGAGTAAGTTGGAATGCAGTCATGTGTGAATTAGATAGAATCTTGAACATATCCCAAACACACCTACTTTCTGTTCTAACCACATATGTATGATTGTTTAAAACAAACATTTCATCTCGTGGACATTTAAATATTATCTCCACGAACAGACAGATTAAGAAGAACATCAAGATCACTGCAAATTTTACACACAACCTTCAGGTCTATAAACAATGAGCATTGCACTGAGTGGGAACAAGCACCATACATAATCTTTGCAACAATCCCATGAGCTCCTAATATTATAGCTCATCCCTCAGATTTGGCCACTTCTCACTCTATCTTGTAGGACATATTTCTGTACTAAAAGAATCACTGTTTGCTCTGAACCAGATTACAAATGAGAAAATTGTTGAAAAATGGCAGAGCCAGGATTTGAATTCAGGTCTGTCTTGCCACAAAGGCCACGCTCTTTTCCAGTATATCATAATACCTTCTAATCCTGGAAAGTTTCAACATCATTTATACCTAATCAGCCATATTCTAAAGCACCTAGTGGCAATAAACCTGAAATATAAGTGATGTATAAAGCAAAAATGGAAACAGTACAACCGGTCAGGAGTGGTGGCTTACGCCTGTAATCCCAGCACTTTGGGAGGCTGAGGCGGGTGAATCACTTGAGGTCGGGAGTTTGAGACCAGCCTGGCCAACATGGTGAAACCCTGTCTCTACTAAAAATACAAAAATTAGCAGGGCATGGTGGTGGGAGCCTATAATCCCAGCTACTCAGGAGGCTGAAGCAGGAGAACTGCTTGAACCCAGGAGGCGGAGGTTGCAGTGAGCTGAGATTATACCACTGCACTCCAGCCTGGGCAACAGAGCAAGACTCTTGTCTCAAAAACAAACAACAACAACAACAAAATACAGCTGATTTTAAATAGACTTTTCAGAGCAAACAGATATGACTTGAGAGTGAATCTGAATGTTCTCATTCTTCATACTGCTAGAGTTTATACCTTATTAAGTACCCAGATTTTTTTTTTAAACAGAGTCTTGCTCTGTCGCCCAGGCGGGTGTGCAGTGGCACGATCTCAGCTCACTGCAACCTCTGCCTCCTGGGTTTGAGTGATTTTCCTGCCTCAGCCTCCCAAGTAGCTGGAATTACAGATTACAGCCACATGCCACCATTCCCGGCTAATTTTTTGTATTTTTAGTAGAGACGAGTTTTCACCAAGTTGGCCAGGCTGGTTTTGAACTCCTGATATCAAGTGATCCACCCGCCTCGGCCTCCCAAAGTGCTGGGATTATAGGCGTGAGCCAGCGCATCCGGCCTTTTTAAAAAAAACTCATCAATTTGGGATAAAACTTTCCAAAATGTATTGAATGATGGTTCTACATCAGGAAATCTATTACTACTGTTCACCATATTAATAGAACAAAAGAGAATAATTATGTCATCGTATTCTTGGGTGATGAAAAGGCAATAAACATCCAACATTCATTTTTTATTTAAAAAACATGATACTGTAAAACTGGCTTATTTGATGTACAATTCTTTGAATTTTAACACACATCTAGACTGACAGAACCACTACATAGTCAAGATAAAGAACAGTTTCATCATCTCCCTCCCTCCCTCACCTCCATCATTTTGAAGTCAAATTTGGTGTTATCCCTTGGTACTCATACCCTGCCCTCACCTGTAACTCCTGGCAACCACTGATCATTTCCCCATTACTGTAGCTTTCTCTGTGTGAGAATGCCATCTAAGTTGAATCATACAATAACATGTAACTTTTTAAGACTAGCTTCTTTCATCCAACATAAGGCCTTTGATTCTCATACAAGTTGTGTGAATCAATAGTTTCCTTTCATTACTAACAGTATTCCTTTGTAAGGATACATCATACTTTATCAATTAAGGACATCTGGGTCATTAACAGTTTTTTATAATTATGAATAGAGCTACTAAAACACTATGCACAGGTTTTTGTATGAGCCATTCATTTCTCTAGGGTTAATAACAAGGAGTGGAATTGCAGGGTCATATGATAATTTAACTTTATAAGAAACTGCAAAACTGTTTTTTCAGAATGGCTCTCCTATTTTGCATTCCCACAAGCAATGCAGCAGAGTTCCAGTTGCTACACATCCTTGCCAGGACTTGGTAATTTCAGTATTTTTGTTTTAGCTATTTTAATAGATGTGTAATGATATCTCTCCATCCTTTTAATTTGCATTTCCCTAATGACTAATTATATTGAATATCTTCTCATGTGTTAATTTGCCAACTGTATATTATCTTTGGTGAAATGTCTGTTCAAGATTTTGGCTCATTTTTTAATTGGGTTGTCTTCTCACTGTAGAGTTTTAAGAGTTCTTTACACATTCTTTATATGGAATCCTTTATTAACCTTTATCGTATTCACCAATATTCTCCCAAACTATTGCCTGTCTATTCATTCTCTTAACAGTGTCTTTTGCAGAACAAAAGTTTTTCATTTTGAAGTCAAATTTGCCATTTTTTATCTTCTGTGGATTATGTTTAAGGTGTCTAAGAATTCTTTGCATAACCTTATCACAAAGACTTTCTCCTGTGTTCTAAAAGTTTTATAGTTTTATGTTTTACTTTTAGATCTACGATTCATTTTATGTTAATATTTGTATGAGGTCTGATATGGTTTGGCTGTGTCCCCACCCAAATCTCATCTTGAATTGTAGCTCCCATAATTCCCACATGTTGTGGGAGGGACCAGTGGGAGATAACTGAATCATGGGGGTGGTTTCCCTTATACTGTCCTCCTGGTATTGAATAGGTCTCACAAGAGCTGATGGTTTTATAAGGGGAATCCCATTTCACTTGGCTCTCATTCTCTTGTCTGCTGCCATGTAAGACATGCCTTTTGCTTTCCGCCATGATCGTGAAGCCTCCCCAGCCACATGGAATTGTAGGTCCATTAAATCTCTTTTTCGCTGGCCGGGCGCGGTGGCTCATGCCTGTAATCCCAGCACTTTGGGAGGCCGAGGTGGGCAGATCACGAGGTCAAGAGATCGAGACCAGTCTGGCCAACATGGTGAAACCCTGTCTCTACTAAAAATACAAAAATTAGTTGGGTGTGGTGGCACACACCTGTAGTCCCAGCTACTTGGGAGACTGAGGCAGGAGAATCACTTGAACCCAGGAGGCGGAGGTTGCAGTGAGCTGAGCTCATGGCATTGCACTCCAGCCTGGATGACAGAGCAAGAATCCATCTCAAAACACACACACCCTCTTTTTCGTTATAAATTACCCAGTCTCGGGTATGTCTTTAAAACAGACTAATACAAGGTGAGAGAATTAGGTTGAGGCTCATTTATTTTGCATATGGATGTCCCATAGTTTCAACATCATTTGTTGCAAAAGCATCAGATGCATTCCTTTCTTCACAAACTTGCCTTTGCACCTTACGCTCCCACCTCTTCTATTTTTCTGGAATAGATTGCGTAGAATCAGTGTTATTTCTTTTAATGTTTGGTGGAATTTACCCATGAAACCATCTGTGACTAGAGATTTCTATTTCAAAAGTTGTTTAAATAAGAATTTAATTTCTTTAATAGTTATAGGACTACTTTGGATATTTCTTGAGTGGGTTTTGGTAGTTTGTGACGTTGGGAGAGGCAATCCACCATCCTTTTGCATCCCTGCATGTTCCTAATGGGTAGACCAAGAATAAAAGGCTCTAACTACTCTTTATCTACGCCATGTCTCAAGGTTGTGTATATAGTGAGCAGGATGAGGAAATGTTTCCACCTTGACAAAGAGCCAGTTATAAAGGCGATAAACTGTCTAGGTTCAGTGTCCCTTTGGTGCAACACAAATCCACTGAATGTAGAATATTCATGTAGTCCTGCCTGTATTGCCTCCATAAACTTCAGATATATGATAACCAATGTAAACCAACATGAAGCTCATGGTGCTTGCTGTAACAGTTTTAACTAGTTAGCTTGTAAGTATGGTAAAATCTCAGACCTTTTATAGTTCTTGCCATTTAGTCTTCAGAGACTTTCATCTAAATTGCCATATTTATGCTAGTAGAGAATTTTTTTTGTAGTATTTTCTTACTGTTCTGTTAATGTCTGCAGTCTGGTATCTCCTTTTATTCCTGATATTAGTAATTTGTGTCTTTTTTGTTTTGTCAGTCTTGCTAGAGGCTTGTAAATTTTACTAATCTTTTCAAAGAATGAGCTTTTGGTTTTGTTAATTTTTCTCTATGGCTTTTCTGTAATCAGATTCATTGATACCTGCTCTTTATTATTTCCTTGTTTCTGCTTGCTTTGGAGTTTTCATTTTTAAGTTGAAGGGGCAACAATTAGAGGTAAAAAATGGAATAGAAAAAATAAAAATGATGATTGTTTGCAGATAATATGGTTGTTTACCTAGAAAACACAAGAGAACCAACGAGAAATTTATTACAACTGTTAGAAGAATTCAGTTAGGTGACTGGGAACAAAATTAGAATACAGAAATCAACAGTTTTCATGCATAAAACAAAAGCCATATGCAACATATAGTGGAAAAAAACACTAACATATTCATGAGTATCAAGAAATGTACAAGAGCTATATAAAGAAATCTTTAAAAGGTGATTAACACATACTTCTGATTACTTAATATATAAGTATATATAATATATATTATATATGTATCTAATTATAAGTATTAAAAAATCAAAAAGGCATTTCATACTAGTTTCTTGGATCACTATGGGAAAACCTAGTTTCAGACAGTTGATACTGATAATATGCTTGGCTGAGGAGTCAATGGCATGCTACCACCTGTGGGTTCAACACTCAACATGTTAAGAAAGTCAAATTTCCCTAAATTGCTATGGAAATTTAATTCATTCCACTAAGAATACTAAACTGGACGTTTTTCTTTTGAAAATCAGAAAAATTGATTTCAAAGTTTATATAAAAAATGAGCAAGACTAATTGGAAAATTATAAAAAACAAAAACATTTAACAGAAAATTATCCCTACCAGAGAGTACAGCAATGTTAAGACTACAATAATTGAAACAGTGTGGTACCAGATCAACAGTTCATCAGATAAGCTTAAAAGTCCAGAAATCAATTAGCAACAAATCAGTAAATAAAAGATGGATTATACAATATATGATATCGCAGTAAGTGAGCAACTATCTGAAAAAAATTCAGTTGGATCTCTAGTTCATATTTTAACAGCAAAATAAATTCCAGGTGGATGAAAAAAATTAAACATAAAAAATAAATCCATAAAACCACTAGATGAAAATACAAGGCATTTAAACATAATCTCAAAGAGCTAAGGCTTTTCTACCTGTGAAACAGGTAGAACACAGAAGAAAAAAAAGACTGATAATTCCACTTGCATTAAAAACTCTACAAGAAAAAGATACCATTAAAAAAAGAAAAAGAAAAATGACAAACTGAGAAACACAGTTTAAACTCATATCACAAATGACCAATTTCTGTTATAAAGAGTTTTAATAAATCAATAAGAAAAAGACAACCAAACCAATAAAAAAGTGGGAAAAATACGTTAACAGATCATAGAACTGGAAAGAAAATGGTTTTAAAACATATAAATTAATAAGAGAAATGCAAATTAAAACTATAATGAATAAAAGTTATTTATCAGATTGATATCTAGTACAATCCATGGAAAACAAAAACACTTAACAGAAAATTACGTTGTACTCTCTGGTTAAGGGATAATTTTCTGTTAAGTGTTTTTGTTTTGCATGGATAATCAGGATATTTGCAATGGCTTGTGACATGAACTGCCTAAAGTTAAGCCAAACTTCACAGGTTAAGGGCCCAGTCCTCCATGACTGCCCTCACTTCAGAAACTAGCAGCTTTGGGCATTCCCAGGGCCATCATTACTTCTGACCAACTGGCTGCAAGTTCAGGGGTTCCCACAATACCTTCAGGTTAGATAATTAAATAGAACAACTCACAGAACTCAGCAAAGTGCTATGCATACAATTATAGTTTATTATAGCAAAAGGATACAGATCAGAACAGCCAAAAGAAGACATATATAGAGCAAGGAGTAGGAGAATCCCAAATACAGTTTCTGTGTTTTCAGGGACATGTCACCCTCCTAGAACACACCAGAGTATTGCCGACCAGGAAAGTTCACTTGAGTGTCACTGACCAGAGCTTCTCTCGGGGTTTCATTACAGGCATGATTGATTGACTCAATCTCTATACAAAGCTGAACTCAATCTCTAACCCCTCTCTCCACCTCAGATGTTGGGCTAATATCATATGACTCAAAACTCCAACCCTCTAATCTGATGGTTGGTCTTCTGGTATGGCCAGCCCCTATCTGAGTCATCTTGTTAGAATAACTATCAGAGAGCTTACTATGAATAACAAAGATACTTCTATCACCTAGAAAATCCCAAGGATCTAGACCTGGAACCTGGAGTGGAGGCATTTTGGGAGCAGGGGAGGAAGCCTTGGCAAATACTTGATTACAGTCTTAATTTCAGCCTTGTCTGTATTAGCAAAAGACTGGAAACCAGCAATGTGCAGTAACAGAACTGATTCTCTGCAAAAATCAAAGTACATCCATATAATGGAGTTCTAGGCAATTGGTGAAAAAAATGGGACAACTGTAGGTAGGACTACAGAATAAACTGCTGAATGTGCACAAGTCTGAATGGTATGCTATAATTTGTGTTTCATATATGTTTATATGTGCATGGGGCCATTTCTAGAAAGATAACTAGTAACAGAGATTGGATCCAGGGAAGGGAAATGAATGAGAGAAGAACTTCTTTTTCCCACCTTTTTCAACTTTCTGATTTTTGTACAATGTGTATACATTACTTGTTTAACAAGAAGAAAACATTACAAGGTTTTTGCATACTTCTTTGAGGCTACTGAACATAATTTATAACTTAATATCTTCTTGATTACGATCAGTCACTGTCATGAATATATTGAACAACAAATCTCTTAAGAGTCTACTGAGATACACAACACAGGGTTTGCTTTCACCTACACTAAATGACCCCAGGCTGCTGTAATTTGAGTGTTACTGTCATTTCTAGTTTTCCTATCTTTTCCCAGCTGCTTCTGACTACTGTCAACATTCCCTCCTCTAGCTGACTAGAAACTTCTCTTTTAAATTAGTGCTTCTAGTTGTGGCAGGCCAAGAAACCAGACACATGGTCCTATTACAGGACTACATAAAATAAAGAGAAACTGCCTCTGTGAGAACTTGAGAAATATTCTCATAATTGATGTTTTATAACAACTACTTGACTAGTCAAGATTTTTACACACTACCAAATTCCATACAATTGAACAAAGAATAGGCAAGGCATTATTGAAGTCACTATAGGAGCTTCTATTATATAATTAATACTACACTGGTAAGTACAGATTTGGAACTTTTCAGCATTGCCTTCATTCATTCACTCAAAAATATTTTTGAGCATCTAGTATGCACCAGGGAGTGTCCTAGTATTAGGCATACAGCAATGAACAATAGAGACAAACTCACTTAAAATTTATATTCTAATTTGAGAGATGACAAAGATAAACCAGCTAAGTACAATAAACAAAAAAAGGGATAATATGATAGAACTAGGATGGGGGAATAGCATTAGATAGGATTGCATGTTAATCAGGGTCTGATCAGAAAAGAACCACTAGGATCTAATACACATACACATATCTTAATATTCAAAATAAGGGACTTTTATAGCGATTATAGGAGGTAGTTTCTTTTGTGTCTGGCAGTTGAAAAGGGAAGACAAGTGAAATGGGGGAAACAAGGAACTTGCTAGGATGAGTAGAACCTGTGGGAATTGAGTGGAACTTGTGAGGATGGACGGGAAGCCATACAGGTCTCTCACTGCCTCTAATCCTCCAGTGTGAATGATGGAGTTGTCCAGCGGAAGCTGGCACCCTTTGTCAGAGTAAAGCGCACACCTGGCCCAGGAGCCAGAGAAGCTGAAGGAGGCGTTCCAGCAGGAACTGGTGTTCCTGTGGGCCTGGCTGTTGTCCCACAGGCCAAGATGAGCCAACAGATAAGCAATAATGTGAATAAGCTGCAACAGTGTCTTGTGCCTTGTCTGGTCCTTCCACTTATAAAAAGAATCCAGATCTGGCTGCTACTTTACTTCTGCCTTCTATATCTTGTATCAAACATTTCTTATGGCCTACATCGTCCTGAAATTATGCACAGAAGAGAATTCTGCGGAACCTATCTCCAGGTTGACTAAACTGTACCATATAAATCCACCACAGATGATGTGAGTTCTCTAAAAGACATCTGAGCTGAGAACCTGAAGGATGAGGATTCAGTCATCCAACCATGCCAAGATTTGGAAGAGAATGTCCCCGGCAGAGAAGATGGCTAGTGCCAAGTATCTGAGGCTGTGATATAAGCTAGATATTTTTTTGATGAAGGACAATGAGGCTGGGATATGTGTGTGAGAGTGGTACAAATTAAGAGATAACCAGATCCTATGGGCCTTGCAGAACATAGTAATGAGTGAGGACTTCTTTTCCTAAGTGCAATGAGAGGCACATGGAGGGTTTTTGTCAGGGAAGCAGTAGTTTGATCTGATTTATATGATTTATAAACTTTTTGAAATAATTTCAAACTTACAAAAAAGTTATAAGATTAGCACAAAGAATTTCTGTATGCTCATCATCCAGATTATTTCCATTTTTAAGAGATTGTTTTGGCTACATTGTGGAGAATGGCCCTAGTGGGCAGGACCACTTCTTTCCTCCCCGCAAAGGCTTCATGGTACTCCTATAGCACAACACATATGATGCCCCTGGAGCTGTGCAGAAGGCTGTCCAAGTGTGGAGGTCGTAATATTACATAGAGAGCTATTGCAAGAGATCAAGCTACGGTGCTTCTACCACACTACTTTCAGATCACAGAGGAAAACCAATCTCATTATTTTAGTCTCAATTCACAAATACACGTTGGAATAAAAAACGGTATTACCTCTTCACATCTGGCTACTTGTAACAATCATCAATTCTCAAAACAAACAAAAAACAACTTCAATGATTTGATACCACAGCAGCTATTTAAGAAAATGTTTCACAGATAATTCCAGATTTCCAAATTCCAAAGAACATGCAGTCTCCTAGAAGAAACATGCTGAAGGAGCCCATGTTCATGTTGATAGATAGGTTCTAGTCTCATTATTTTAGAGATGATCTCAGATTTGTGTATCTCCTATGTTCATCAGATGTGACTTACTTTACTGGAGATCATAAATAATTACCCTAAAGCAAGCTCTTCTGCCTAGATTAACTCTCCTGCTAGTAATACTGTCTAGCTAACAGCCAGGTTCAAATACTGAAGTGTGCTGAGGTCTTACAGATATTCAAGCTCATGTTCTGATTTTAGCACAATTCTAGTTTTAACATTCAAATCAATAGCGAAAATTATGATGGATAGCAATTCATTCTCACTAAAACACAGCTAATACGTGTTCCTTAAATCATGAAGGTAAAATGGAAAAACTAAATAGTTTGGTGACCTTTGAGAAATCATTTATTCTCCCTTATACTCAGTTAAATGGGAGTTTGGTTATTACAATAGAGATTAGTAATAATCAAGGTAAAATGCTTGGTAAAATGCATCACCGTAGGCACCCATCTTATTATACACACATCAATAAAAATAAACATCTATTTTTTAAGGGAAGAAAAGAAATGCTTCTTAATAAAGCTCTGGATGAACCATTTATCTTCTTTCAAAAAACATAAAAACACATAAAAAAGCATTATCTGACAAAGGAAAGTAGAAAAGATTTTTATCTTTAATTAGAGGTTGCAGTATACACTTAACTTCTGTAATCTGCAGTGATGAATCTCTGTGTAAACATTCAGAAAAAGAGGGGATACTGTGTCATGACTTATGAACTATAAATTACTAGTCAAGATTACTAGTCAAGAACAGTTTTATACATTTATTAACAACTACTTTCCTCCGCTTAACAATGGCTCTTGAATAACAAAATAAATTATCAGCAATTCCAACCACAAATTTAAGAATTAAAGTTTAAAAAACTGGTTAGTTTCATAAATGCAAGCAGAGTAATAAATTTCATATATGTTAATTGCAGTTACTTATGTTCTTTGAGTGAAATAACACAAAGATTTTTCCTTCCCCTTTTGGCAAGTTCACAAAATTTGTGAAAAGGCTTCACCTTTTTCTTTTTTGCTTAATTTCTTTTTTGCATCTCAGCTGAATACAACAGACAATAGCTGGGGTTATTAGGGAGACATGATAAAAGAAAAGGTTATGACCACTCAGACGATCATGTATACCTAAAACGTAACTCAGACTTTCTAGTCTTAACCTGTAGCTCTAATTTACCAAATGATTTACAAAGAACTAAAAGAGATATGATTTAATGAGCAGGCTGAATTTTGTAACTTTGTCACTTTGGGTCACAAACACATATTCTGCCCTGAAAGTGAGGCAGAATACTAGTCATTCCCAGTGAGACTAGGTACAAGGGAAAAAAAAAAAACAAAGCCATAGATATTTTTAAGTTGCACTACATTATTTTAACTGTTTAATTAAAAAAATTTAACTACCAGATCAGTGCACTGTTTCTTGCTTAAACACACAGTAAGTAGATAAAAAATATTTTTAAAATAAGCCAGAAGTAAAAAGGAAAAGGCCTGAACAGCTTAACAAACAGCAACAGAATAATTTCCAATCAGTGACTATTAATGGGAATACTCATTTTATACAGCGATTATCGACAACTATTTAGCAATTCTTTAATCAGGCACTTGATATTTTTTTAGCTAGCATACTCAATACTGGGGCATCACACACACACACAAATATGGCTTTATTACAAAGGATTCAAGATGGCAACTACTTAGAATCCAGTGCCAACACGGATTATAACAAATCCAGTGAGTGTTTTGTTTTTCAATTATTCATAGAAAATTTAATCCTGATTAAGTATCCTTGGGCAGGAATTCATGGGTAGTTGATGACTGAAACCAACATTTATATGAAATGCTTCTGTTAATTTAATCTGTGTATACGGCTTAATTATGATTGGGGATTCAATGTAAGAGAAATGAATTCTATTGGGATCAAAATTTCAGTACCGTATCACGTAGTACCTTTTCCCTTCTTTCTTTTTAACCACATAAACCTGCTTGTCCCTTCACCTAAGCGCTCAGATTTTAAAATCCTTTGTCTTTACAACCCGTGTAATGTATTTAAGTTTTATTTTTTCATAAACTGTTTGTCAAAAACCTTTGCTAATCAAGCTAAAACCTGAACTAGAGCCAAAAATGGCAGAAAAAAATTGGAGAATAACTCCACCCACAAATAAACAAAAGCCTAGTCATTTAACTGTGAACATATTTTATATTCATTTCCTGAAGTAATTTCAATTCCTTTAAACTCAAATATGAAATGCATTTCCTTAAAGCATAAAAAGCAGCAGTTTTTAAAATCAATGTATTACACTGATTTCATAACTGGACTAGTTTAGATATTTATAAGCAAGTAATCATTTAACTGATTACTTTTTATAAGACTATTAAACCTGAGTTAGCTATTAAGATGAGGCATTATAAGTGGTGAATATTTTACCAAAATAGCATATAGTTATTTTTCACATTTATTTCCATATAGAAATTGCTTCAATCATTTTATAACAACACTTTCTTCAAAGTTTGTTGTTTAAGTATATTTCAAAACATTTCATTTATTACCTTTTTTTCAGTCTTGGTACTGCTTAAATGCAGTTATATAAATAACGTGCTCTGCTTTCGCTGTTCCAAGTTTTCATACTAGATGTATGAAAAAAAAGTAACTGTATTTGGATCCTTATTGCACTCTTTTAAACCAATTCACTTTTCCTCTCAACAAAAATCAAGTATCAGAAATGAGGGCGACTTTTGTGTCCAGATGATATGGTCAGTGGTAGTGTTACTGAAGAAAGTGAAGAAACTTCCCAATATAGACTGTGAGATAGAAAGAGTCTGTAGAGAATAACCATGGAAACAGACTGGCAAAGGATAACACCTATTGTAATAACCTGAAAAGAAAAAGAAAGGAATGCTTTTACTGCATGCAGAAACAGAGAAATAATACTCAATTTCTCATGAATCTATATATGCTTTTTATATAAATACAATACTCTATCTTTCATCTTTACCATAGGTACATCTTATCAAAAAAAATTTCTGACTAATGCTCTAATTGTTTAAGGATAAAAAATCCCTTTAACAGTTATTTTGTAGATGAAAAAGTAAGGCACAAAAGAATAACTTGCTAAACCATTCTCTCCCAAGGGTATGCACTACAGACAAGAGTTTCAGTAAATAAGAAAAATCAGGTTCCTAGCTAATTTAGTAATAGGAATAAAGCATGCTCCTACCTGAACTTTAAAGAGTACTCTAAAAGCCCTTTCAAAAACTCTCAAGTTGCTTCTCTATTTTTGTAGACTACTGTCCTATCTATTCACCCTTTGTAAATACCTCAGGCTCAATAAACATTTGTGCATTCAGGCACATACTGCATTGCTTGTAAAGGGCTCCTGGCAGACCTCTATTTTGAAACGATGGAGCCATTCACCTAAGAAGGTAGGTATCAACACAATCAAAATGCATCATACTTCAGCATGGCACTCTGGTTTGTAGTCTGTTAAAGCAACTAGACTGATTTTTACAAATCTTGATTTTTACTATTATGTAACAAAAAATTTTAATCATTTTTTTAAAGATGTATTATAAATTATCTAATTTATAAAACAAAATTTCTATTTTAAAATTCTCTATTGCCGTTTCTAAAATAAGCTAAAATAGAATCAAGAAAAGCTATTTCCACCATTTTGCTTATAAATATTTTGAAAATATTTTAAACTTCAAATTTATCTACTTACTGGTTTACTACTTTGTTTCAAAGTTTTAAATAACCCAGAAAATGTCTTAAAAAATAAACAGGCCCCTCCTATTTAAATATTCTCCTAATTAAGACAATATTTTCATTAAAAAAAACTACTTTCATCATGTATATTTCTTACCTTGTCTCTTTGGTAGTCGCTAAAAATGACAGAAATGCATGCAAGAACCGGATGGCATAAAAACCACAAGATACAGCCCTGAAACAAATGAAAAAGTGAAATAAGTACAGCTGTGTATTTTTTTTTTTCAGAATGTACCATATAAAAAATGTTACTAGCATATTTAGGTCCTGATTAACCTCAACAGGCCTTTAGAGTAGAGCTTGTAATAAAATGTAGAAATAAATTTACTGTTGCTGTGACATTAGTATTTTGTTTCTAACCAAATGAGTATTTTTGGAGTATTTATAATCTTATGTTTATAAATCTGCTGCATACACATTTTGATACACTACAAATTATTAATATAACAAATTATTAAGTGACAAAAGCAAGGCACAAATGTGTAATATTCCTGTAAAAAGAAAAAATAATGTACATTCATATTTGCATGCCGATACACAAAGAAATTCTGTAAAAATACACAAAAAACATTAATAGTTGCTACCTGTTTGAGGGGTAGAACAGAGGAGGGGGAGCTGGGCAGGTAAGAATGGGTAACTGTTTATACTTTTCAAATATTTTTCTATTTTTCCTTGAACCAGGGGAGCTGGGTAGGTAAGAATGGGTAACTGTTTATACTTTTCAAATATTTTTCTATTTTTCCTTGAACTATGGCAATGTATTCTCTTTCCCAAAATTAAATTTGAAATAAAAAAATAAGTTAGTAAATAGTAGCTGTTGAAATGTTTGGTACATTGAAGATATAGGAAGAAAAAAACAAGATATAGAAAAATGTTTCGTATGTTACTATTTGTATAAAAATGAAGGGAAATATATATAGGCATATATACTTAAAACTCTCTAGAAGGATAAATTAAGAACTAATAGCAGCAATTGTGTGAGGAGGTGAGAATAACTTTTTGCTACTCCTTACTTTTGGATGTTTGACCCTATTCAGAAAGTTAAATTAAAACACAAAATACTTTAAAATTTGCACTGCTTTAAGCATAAAGCAAAATAAGAGGCCGGGCATGGTGGCTCACGCCTGTAATCCCAGCACTTTGGGAGGCCAAGGCAGAAGGTTCACAAGGTCAGGAGAGCGAGACCATCCTGGCTAACACGGTGAAACCCTGTCTCTACTAAAAATACAAAAACTTAGCCGGGCATGGCGGCATGCGCCTATAGTCCCAGCTACTTGGGAGGCTGAGGCAGGAGAATGGCGTGAACCCGGGAGGCGGAGCTTGCAGTGAGCCGAGATGGCGCCACTGCACTCCAGCCTGGACGATAGAGCGAGACTCCGTCTCAAAAACAACAGCAATAATGACAAAAAGCAAAATAAAAAACCTTAATGCCTAAACACCTCAAATATATATTAACTTATCAAACAATAAGCACTACTGTCCCTGTGAAAAACTGAAAGGCAGGATGACATCTTCTTGTCTTGTGCTCAGAAGCCTGAAGTTGGTTCCTAGGGCTGCAGCAGCAGCTTTGCAATGCTCAACACTAGGAATAAAGCAGGAATCTGGCTCTCCTTCCATAGCTGCCTTAGAATAACAGTCAATAACTCTGGACAAGATGGGCTGACTGAACAGAATCAGTCTGATCAGAATGCTGGTTTGAGGTGCTAAAATGAAGGGGTATGGATTCTCTCAATCTGACAGAAAAATGAAACCTTCTAGGGAGGGAGGGTTCTATAATGTTACTGCTCTAACCCTTCTCCTGTATAGAAAAAAACCGAATTTGCTTTTAGATCTCACTAGCAGAAGAAGGACAAGAAAGGAGGAATAAAGTGACAGGATCTCATGTGGATGGAGTGAGGCTGGCTGAAACATGAACCCAGCCTCCTGGCTCCAGCTGCTTATGCTGAAGGATAGCTCCTAACAGTTTGTTATAAAACATTGTATAACTCTGAGAATAACAGATTATAGTCAATTAATAAGTGTTGAGAAATCCAAAGCATATTTGATTTTAAAAATTTAAAATTATATTACAGAAAAAAATGCAAAATCCCTATTGACGAAAATACGAACCAGGCAAAACTGACCTGCAAAGAGTATATGGAAAGTACTGTCTCACAGGTCTTGTAAAATGGGGATAATACCTACATCACATAAGTTGCTAAGGTTAAATGAGTTGAACCACATAGAGAACTTATGGTAGTGTCTGTCACATAATAGTTTTTTTTTTTTAAAAAAAAAAAAAAAAAAAAAACAAGGTCTCGCCCTGTCACCCAGGCTGGAGTGCAGTGGCCCAATCTTGGCTCACTGAAGCCTTCAACACACAGGCTCAAGCAATCCTCCCATCTCAGCCTCTCGAGTAGCTGAGACAACAGGTGCTCGCCACAGAGCCTGGCTAATATTAATTTTTTGTAGAGATGGAATCTATGTTGCCCAGGCTGGTTTCCAACTTGCGGGCTCAAGCGATCCGCCTGTCTCGGCCTCCCAAAGCACTGGGATTACAGGAGTGAGCCACCGTGCTCGGCCCAGAAGTTTAATAAAAGTTAGCATGTAGTTGTTTATTAACTTCCCAAAGAAACCAGAATGAAGTGGATAATCAGAATAAACCATTTTCTTTCCAAACCCATACTTTGGCAAATGTGATGTAGAACTCCCTTTTGAGTGTACTTCTCTCCACTGTGATGATCTGATAGAGTCCACAGCCTAATGACAATGCTAGGCAAATTCTTAGGACGATTAGGAGGATCCCTGCTAAGTTGTGGTGTGAATGGTAGCTATGATGACTGGTATCTTCAAACTGTTCCCAAAGTAGCAAAACACTCTGCAAAAGAAAAACAATATTACGTTTAGGAAAAAAAAGATTATACCTAATTAAATATTTTTCTCAACTCTTTAATAAACATCCCTTTAAATATAAACATTCCTATCAGACCATAGAGGTTGTTAATGAATAAAGTACAGTCTTTTCATCACTCTAATACCCTAAGCTAGAAAAAATGAATTTTTATGAAGTAAGACCAGAGTTAAGAGATTTTTTAAAAATTCTATTGCTGCTGGGCGCGGTGGCTCACGCCTGTAATCCCAGCACTTTGGGAGGCCAAGGCGGATAGATCACCTGAGGTCAGGTATTTGAGACCAGCCTGGACATGAAATCCCATCTCTACTAAAAATACAAAAAATTAGCTGGGCGTGGTGGCGGGCACCTGTAATCCCAGCTACTCAGGAGGTTGAGGCAGGAGAATCACTTGAACCCAGGAGGTGGAGGTTGCAGTGAGCTGAGATCGTGCCATTGCACTCCAGCCTGGGCAATAAGAGTGAAACTCCATCTTGGAAAAAAAGGGAAAAAAAAAAATTCTATTGCTGTCATGATTCAAATAAGATCATCTTTAAGGATGAAAACGAACTGAAAAGGTTAAAAGAACAAACTTTCTTCTAAATCCATTTCCTTTTTACTTCAACATCATTGAATGTAAACCGTTCTGCATTCATACTGGCTATCTCAGGGTAACTTTCAAACATTTTTTTGTGCAACTCAGAAATTAAAAAGTCAGAATTGTTGATTTCAGACTTTATTCATTTTCATGGTAACATCCCTTGGTAAAGGACAGCATATTTTTATTATTCACTATAAATCCTCAGGGCACTGTTATTCATCACTGTTTATTGACCTTTTCTCCCATGTTGCTAACAGTAAAAAGCTCAGCTAGTTCCTCATTAAGCTATTCTGTTTATTACTACTCAAAAGAAATTAGTGTCCATGTTGCCTCCATCTTTACTAAACATCAATCACTTAACTTACTCTAATATTTTAACCATTGCAACACACATCTGCAGCTCTCTGCACTTCTTTCCTTTGTCAATTCAGCCAGCCCTCACTTAGAATTGAGTCTTTGGTGACTTCCAAGAACTTTTAGAATACATCAAAACTCAATATCAAATCCAATTATTAGGTTTTATGGGGTTTACCAGCAACCTCTTGCTTTCCTCCTTCTCACATCCTCTACACTAATTTTACTCCTGCTACCATTCTTGTTAGGTAAACTCCTTTGTCACTCTAACATGTGAAATTCCTTCTTAGGCTCAATATATGCTCTGTTACTGAAAGTGTTATTCTTCCAAACCACCAAATTATACCCATCTGATTTCTTTTTTTTTTTTTTTTTTTTTTTTTTAAGACAAAGTCTCACTCTGTTTCCCAGGCTGGAGTGCAGTGGCACGATCTCAGCTCACTGCAACCTCCACCTCCCAAGTTCAATTGATTCTCCTGCCTCAGCCTCCTGAGTAGCTGGGATCACAGGCATACACCAGCACGCCCGGCTAGTTTTTGTATTTTTAGTAGAGATGGGGTTTCACCATGTTGGCCAGGCTGGTCTCAAATTCCTGACCTCAGGTGATCTGCCCACCTTGGCCTCCCAAAGTGTTGGAATTACAGGAGTGAGCCACCGCGCCCAGTCTCCCATCTGATTTCTTAACCTACATTTCTGAACTTCACTTTTGCAACACAGAAGTGCTACCACAGAGCTACCACAGCCCATGGTTCATATTTTTACATATTCAAACTTCCCTGTTTTCATATACATATGCTAATATGTGATCTGTATAAAATATGCATGTATTTGTATAGCCTCTGACTGCCTGTCTGATCTGCCTTGTCTGGGTTGTTGCTGAAGAACAGAGCTATGTTTAATGTATTCGTCATAAATTCTCATGTAAACTCTAGTGTAATATCATCTTAGTTCTCAACTCATATTTGTCTATGATAGTAAATTAAAATTACAATGAAATAATAAAAATGTAATTTTTAAAAAGAAATAAAAAGTGAGAATTTAACCTGACATTGACACTACTCTCTGTAAGTCCTGGCTCAAAAACATTAAGTTGTTAGAATCTTAACCTTATTTTAATCAATTCTTCTAATTCAATTCTTTTTCATCATTCCCTTTCCCGGCACTATCTCCTTTCTAAATATCACCACCTGTGATATGGTCTCTTACCCAAATCATTTATGTAAATTCAATACTCCTATTCCACTCAAAACCTACTATATTAAATAAATACTAGGGACAGAAAGATGAATAAAGCACTGGCCCCATCCTTTATTAATATATTTTTCAATTTATTTAATGCATTAAACTTATATTATAATGTCCTTTACAGAGCCTAAGTATATATAGTTCATTTTCATCTATAGCTAATGCTCATCAAAAACTTAGTACAAATTTTATTTTTATACCTTTCTTCTTAATTTTTACAAATCCATTGAACACAGGCATATGGATATCTTAAAATGTCAATACTATTAATACAGAGGAAAAGAAAAAAAAAAGGCGCGCAGGACCCTTATAAAAGACCAGTTTTGTTTTTACATTTGCTTTCAAAAACAAGATCCCATTCTTTTTTAGTCTATATTTGGCCTTTTAATTAATCTTAGATAATCACCTGAATTCTTTTATGTACAAAGTAGCCAATCCTAAAGATTCTTGACAATGGATAAATCTCAAATCCATTGAATCACTCATTCAATGTTAAGTACTTACCATGTGCTAGAGAAATATGAAAGAAAGCTATTATTAAGTAGGAAATAAGACTCTAACCTAGTATTAAACATATGGTGCTAAATAAGCTGATAGGAAGCTCAAATTCAGGTAAATTATAATTAAATTCTGCAGTCTACATATAGTAGCATCCAGATAATTAAGATTATTTGATCTAATGCTCTTTAAATTCATACTTTAAATGACACAAATTGTAGAAGCTCAGACATTTCAAGAAAAAAAAAAATGACACAAATTCCTCATGGGTCCCAGGTTTCAATTCTGAAATGAGGTATGCTCCAGTTTGCATTTCTGAGGATTACTAAGCAGAAACACTGAGTATCAACACTCACCTGTGTCATGACAATGAATACTGCAATGCCAGTGGATGCAGGTGTAGAATCCCACTGGAGAGGTCTGCTTTGAGACTTCTTCATTCTGACTATCGTCCAACCCATGCATAGACTCAAAAGCAAGTATAACATCTGAATTTGGGAAGCGATGTCAAAAACTAATGGGACACGAAAACCAATGTCAACCAAGTTTACACAATATAAAAAAATTTAGCGCTTTTTGCGTTATGATGAGAACATCTTTTTTTTTTTTTTTTTTTAACCACAAAAAGACAGCTATTTTCAAAGAGAAGCTAAGGAAATTCATTAAGAGATATTCACATGTAATAATTCTAAAGATTTAAAAATTGTCATAAATTTTGTATATATTTATAAAAAGTTAAAACAGCAGCAATACTATTTAAAAATACATATATATGCCCATACCATATGTCCATTAAGTCCAACCTTAACTCTCTTCATTTCCCATTTTTCTTAGCTTTTCTAACTACATAATCTTGTTCTCTATAACTCACTGCTTGTTAAATTCTAAATATGATTTCTGCAATGTGGAGAATACTAGTACCTTCATTTCTGAGTTTTTTTTTTTGATGGCTGAACTATAAAGAGTATTTTCTAAAACTATTAACAAGAAACAATACAATGAAATGCATAGCTCCCATAACATCCAAACATTGGCTTTACTTTCAGAATCCTGAAGACACATGAGAAGCTCCATACATTAGTGTGATGTGCCACCAGGTGACCATCACCTACACTGCAGGGGAAGCCTGCTACTTCAAACAGAAAAGATGTATCAAAACCACCTGTATCCACGTCAACACTATAAGAAAACAACGAAAATCTATAAATGCTTCAAGTTCCATATATATATTTATTTTGTGAGGTAGTATTTAATGATTTTTTAAGAAAGCTTATCACTTTTCTTCATAGTGTATTTTGATGTGAGTTTTAGGCTTTGGGTCAGAAATAGAAAAGAGTCAGTATAACAGAGAATGGAATTAAAATAGGAAGAAAACCTTCAGCTTTGAGGTAAGAAAATTTAGATCTGAGTCTAGTCTCTACCACTCAGTAGCTGACTGACATTTGGAAATATGTTTCACATCACTGAGCCCAGATCCTTTATCTGCAAAATAAGGATATGCAGACCTACTCTTCTATTGAGGATAAGATGAGAGAATGTATATAAATATGCCTAAAAACAATGAAGAGGCAGAGTGTAGTGACTCATGCCTGTATTTCCAGGACTTTGGGAGGCCAAGGCAGATGGATCCCTTAAGCCCAAGAGTATAAGGCCAGCCTGGGCAGCATAGTGAGACTCCATCTACAGAAAAGGAAATTTAAAAATTAGCCAGGCATGATGGTATGTGCCTGTACTCCCAGCTACTGGGAAGGCTGAGGCAGGAGGATCACCTGAGTCTAGGAGTTTGAGGCTGCAGTGAGCCGTGACTGCACCACTGCACTCCAGCCTGGGCTACAGAGTAAGAAACCTGCCTCAAACAAACAAAAAAACAATGAGGAGCTGTACACATTACCTATTATTAAGAAGAAACTAAGTAGGACATATGGGAACTTAAACTGTAATCCTGTTCTCGGTCAAGCTGATTTCTAAACAACTTTCGACAGAAAATTTATACTATGACAAGAAATCGTTTTTTAAAAAAAGCAGATAGCAAGTGTAAAAGCTTTTTAAAAAATGCTCAGAAAGATACTCACATTCTGCCAAACTTCCCATAAATGGTACCCCTATTCCATCTTTGGAGTAACTGAGGAATTGAAGAAGATTAGTGTAAATGACAAATGTGAAAAAAATTGTTCATAATCAAAGCAAGCATAATTTTGGTGGACTAATTAGGATTAATTAGATGTAATGATGAACACAGTTTTAGTGGTTTTGAGTTACCTGGAGAAATGAATGTAATTAGCTAAAGCTGAACCAGCTTGTAACAGCAAGGCAGTTGTCAGAACCTTTAAAATCATGTGCATGGGTCCTCCTTTCTTAATAGCCTGCCA
This sequence comes from Mandrillus leucophaeus, assembly GCF_000951045.1. NCBI lineage: Eukaryota > Metazoa > Chordata > Mammalia > Primates > Cercopithecidae > Mandrillus > Mandrillus leucophaeus. The sequence goes on from NW_012105587.1 coordinate 1,073,305, forward strand.
CAATGATTGAGCATAAATGCAAGCAATCACAAAGTACACTAGGACTAGGAGGAAAAAGAACTCATGTAACCCTGTGAAGAGAAGAAAGGGAGTTTGCTTCAGTAAAACAAAGCCAGTTATCGTATTGGGTTGCTTTCAAATCTCCCTGTCAGTATATTTCTAGAACTTGTTTTTTAACTGGAGTCATAGCATTCACCTTTGTAAGAGAAAAAAAAAAAAAAAACTATTAAAACTTGAATGTTTTTGTGCCTTGGGGCAAAATTTTAACTACAAGAAAGCAGATTAAACCAAACTAGTTAAGGTCAATCTGTAGGAAAGCATAATGGTCAGGGAAACCCAAAGACTCATCATAAAATCACAGTTTTATTTGAAAACAGTAAATGAAAATAGTGATTTTAGCATTCAGTTAAATATACGTTTTACTCCCAAAGTGAATTTCTTTTGTAAAAAGTTTAGAAATAGATTAGCTCAGTCAATAATAGTTTAAAATACCCTGACAATGTATCTCAAAGTGTGTTCTCTTGCCCAGCAGCAACATCAGGGAACTTGTTATAAACGCAAATTCTTGAGTTCCATCCAGTTTTTGATCTACTGAATCAGAAACTCTTGACTAGAGCCCAGTAATCTGTGCTTTAGTAAGCCCTAAGCATGATTCTGATACAGCTAACGCATGAGAACCACAGCTCGGGAATGTCCCAATACCCTGAATTTCCATTTGGACAAACCTTCAAAATATCTGTCATGTCCAGAGATCTCTTCTGAGATGAACTGTCTGCAGCTCTTGCCAAAAAATAAAAAAATAAAAATCCTGTGGAGATCATGCAACTCCATGCCAGGATTGGCTGAAAATTGTAACAGCTAACCAAATGGCTACCAATGCAAGAGGCCAACAACATAACAATTTTAAGTTAGGCTAATCATCTTCTCTTAGTAGATCAAACTATAAAGCAGAAAGGAAAGAGGCCACAGAAAGTGAAGTTGAAAGGAGCTGATGTTGGAACAGGCTAGAGGAATCAAACTGAGCCATGATAAAAACCAAAGTTTTGAGGGAGTAGAAATTACAAGTGATTAATAAGAGAGATGGCTGGCAAAGAACAAAGAATGTGCAGACTTTATAAAAAATGAAACCAGTCATTACAGCAGCCTCTAGTGCCTACTAGCAGCTTTTTAGTACAGTTTTCATGTAACCTTATTATAAATGTCACTTTTTCTGTGTTAACTTGAAATCTTTTGACTGAGTCTCCATTTTTCAGAAATTTCAGAAAATTTTTATAATAAAACACCAGGCTAGCTTTCAGTTTAACGGCTAACATTTACTTGGTTACCTGTCAAGACAGTCCCTAATATTAAGACTTTTACATTCTACCTAACACCAGACTGCTCTAACAGTGGTGTGAATAGAGCTGTCTTAATTAAGTCTATGGATGAACTTTCATTCAAATGGTGAACACCAAGCCTGCTCTAGTTTCCCATTTGGGTAAACTCCAATTAACAGTCAGAGAAGAAAATATTTCTAATGTGTGGAAAATAATTTTGTAAAATCAATCAGAAGACACAAATCCTAAGAATCAATAAGTAGCTCAATCATGCTTTTGGCCTGGTTGAGGGGGGAAAGCAGCAAAAAGTATTTCTGCCACTGGGTGTCTCTCCTGCTCTATGAATATAAATGTGGACAGTTAACTTTTCTAGTGCAGGTGAAAAAGCATGTTTAGACTTCAGGAAGGGAAGATCAAGTAAAATAGCATATTTTCTTTTTAAACTCCTTACATAGAAAAGCACTCCAGCCTTAGAAATAATGGCAACATAATCCTGGGGTTATTATAGTACTGGAACAAGACAGAAAATACAAATGCTAAATATAACAACTGTGGGACAGTAAAGTTCCTTATGCTATCCTGTGTTTTGAATCTTAGTTTTTATCTTTCCTTCTTTGTATTAAAGAATTAAACATGGCATTCAATTTAAAGTTTTATTTATTTATAATATTTTACAGAATATCTTTAAAGTTTCTGACTTATAGGATAAAGTTTCCGACTCCACTAAGTTACAACTCTACCATGAAAAGAAAATCCTCAGACTATTTACTGAGGAATCGGAATAATGTAGAAGGAAGGGACTCTGGAAAATAAGATATATGTTACAGTAAAAAATGTTTTAGGATTATTCACAGTTAATAATCTTCCAGCAAAAGCTAACATTATAATGAACACAAAAATTGTTTCATTGACATAACATATTAAATAAATTGAACTGGGTCATGCCCCACACTCACTGAATTTTAGATGATTCTTACCTTGAACCTTTCCATAAAATACTTAAAAGATAAAATGCTAGCTCTGCACTCAATGTTCTTTTAAACAAATCATCTCTTTAAAAAAATCTGTCTTTTTGGTCAGGCGCAATGGCTCAGACCTGTAATCCCAGCACTTTGGGAGGCTGAGGTGGTTGGATCACAAGATCAGAAGATCGAGGCCATCCTGGCTAATGCGGTGAAACCCCCCGTCTCTACTAAAAAAAAAAATACAAAAAAATCAGCCAGGCATGGTGGCACATGCCTGTAATCCCGGCTAGGAGAATCGCTTGAACCTGGGAGGCAGAGGTTGCAAGTGAGCCGAGATGGCGCCAATGTACTAGGGGGGACAATGTCCAGCCTAGGGGACAGAGCGAGACTCCCTCTTAAAAAAAAAAAAAAAGTCTGTTTCTTTCCTCTCTTCAGCTACCAAGTTTTTGTTTTGCCACAAGCAAAAATTGTTTGTTCACTTTGAAATTAAACTCAATTTGTGTTCACTTTGCTTGTTCACTTTGAAATTAAAACCTAATTTTAAAACAGGTGGGCACTAATTGCTAAATCTTATTATACTTAAGAGTTAATATACACTAAAAAAGTATACACTAAAGAAGAAAAATACTCTTAATGAGCGTACAACAGGTGGTGAACACTTGTAAGGGAATGTGTAAGGTTTAAGGCAAGCTTAAAGGAAGCAGCATTGGCAAAATAAAGTAGCAAGAAAACTTAGAGGACAGCTTCAATAAATTCAGCCCCAGCTAAATGATGGTAAATAAGAAAGGAGGAGAGCCTAGGGGGAAAGGGTCCTTGGGTTCTGGGGCAGCACCTGGAACAGACATTCCCGCCTACCCATGATCCTTGTCTCAGAGCCCCAGTGGTCTCCCACACTCAAGTGTCTCAAGAAATATCCTGATTAGTCTAAATCAATCAGAAATTCCCATACCCTTACCAGTAGGAGGTAAACCTAACCCTTTTGACATATTTGTCTACTTTTATCTTCTTTCTTTCATGTCAACTTACATTTCTCTTATGATGCTATGACCCAGTTCTGAAAAAGGAAATGTGATAGGAAGCTTCTGGGAAAAATTTCCTTCCTCCTAAAAAGCGATACTGAATATTGCAATCATCTAGACATGATGCTCAGAACTGCCACAGCTAACTTTGAACTTGAGGCAGCTAGCTTAAGAACACTGATAGTCTGAGGATAGCAGGGTAGACAGATGCTAAATAAACCACCCTGGAAAAGCCTCAAAACTTCTTGTTGCATAAGATAATTCATTTCATTACTGTCTACACCACTTGCATTAGGGTTTTCTGTTACTTTAAGCCAAAAACATTCCAACATGTCACCAGTAACACATTACTGAAGCTAAATGGAAGATCCAACCCATTGTCTTTTGGGACATGGAGGAAAAAAGGGATAACACTAAAGAATGAACACAGCTGCTAGAATTTTAAAAACAGTGAGATGGCAGATGTGGCAGAGCCCGTAGTATTATTCCAGTGAAAACCAGTCTACATGCCTTTAGGTAATAAGGCTCTCAGGATTCTGGGTACTTCTTGGTCTCTAATTAGAGTACAAACATAGTTAACAAGGATTCTAATATTTTAAAGATGCAGTTTTATTTTATTTTACCTTAAAGTATTATAATCCTATTTAGTACTTTGTCAAGTGGCATCACACTTGCCTTACTTTCTTTGTTTAATCTAGACCAACTCTGAAAAATAGAGGATTAACCAAAGTCTGGTAGATAGAAAATACATAATTGGTTTGAAAGAGAACAAATTACAAAATTTAACCAGAACAACATGTAACATTAATTGCAACTATTAGCACCAGGTTATTCTAATTCAAACCTCTGAGACATGTGGTAATAATCAATTTTCTGTAAAAAGCATAGCAAATCAATTTTTCCTACTTGGAGGAGATAATTAGACAAACTAGCAGAAGTTTCTAAAATGAACTGAAGATTTTCCCTATAAACAAATTCCATACCTGAGGCTACAAAGTAGGAAGAATCCCTCTTAAGGCTCTATTTTAAAACACATTACTAAAACATTGTGAAATATGGACTTTTAGATCAGTGGTTCTGTACATAAGAATCAACTTTAGAGCTTTAACTGGCTTCCACTCCAAACCAAATCTATCTGAGTCTCTGGGTGTGAACATCTGAATTTTTGTTTTAAACCTCATAACCTTAAACTAGATGCATACAGTGATGGGTTAAGAACCACTCATTGATACTTCAATGTAGAGTTATTCACAAAAGCTTTTAGGTATTTTAATCAATAAAATGATGTGATGTTTAGAGGAAGCCACAAAACAAGGCTGGATGGTTTTGGGTACTTCTAGCACTTTTTAATGATTAATTCCCACAGGTTAGCCTTGCATAGAATGTCATGCTTAATGAAAATACATACAATTATAGTGAGGTTTTGCCCCTTGTTTAAATATTGTTGCTGACATACTCAATGTAACTTACCCATTGTAGTATAAGACAGCTTTTAGACACAAGAGTAAGCATAAAATCAAAATCAGTCACAAAATCAGGAAAAGGTAGGTCAGAAGGAGTCAGAACTAAGAACTGAATCACAATGGTTAGTATGGATCATAAAGAAAAGGTTGCCACAACTCAAGATGTTGAGGAAAACACTGGAAGATATAGGCAAGGTTCAGGACAAGGCAAGGTATGACTGGCATTCAGTGGTCCAAGCATGGCACAGGGCACAAATGTGATCACTTTATAGCCTGGGATAAAAGTTTACATGCCAAATTGGTGATAAAGAAAAAGACCAAAAATGGAGGCCTGGATAAGGAGGCAAGTAAAAGCATATTAGGATCCAGAAAAGTCTCATGGATCCACTCAATACATAAAACCACCTTTTGAGCCAAAGGGCTACAGCCTGGAAGGCAGGAGAGGAAGTGCTAATTCATCTGGACTCCACTAGAGGCAGCAGGGTTTGCACATGCAGCAACTGCAGCAGAACATTACTTCCTAGTGAGCCTTGACCAGTCCTAAAAACAAGTGTCATGTGAAATAACGAAGTCTTACAGTTAAAAAGGACCGGAAGGCTGCGTGCAGTGGCTTATGCCTGTAATCCCAGCACTTTGCCTTGGCCTGAGGTCAGGAGTTCTGGTCAACATGGCGAAACCTCGTCTCTACTAAAAATACAAAAATTAGACAGGTGTAGTGGTGGGCGCCTGTAGTCCCAGCTACTCAGGAGGCTGAGGCGGGAGAATCGCTTGAACCCGGGAGGCAGAGGTTGCAGTGGGCCAAGACTGCACCATTGCGCTCCAGCCTGGGTGACAGAGCAAGGCTCCGCTTCAAAAAATTAAATTTAAAAAAAAAAAAAAAGGACCTGAAGAGCAATTCAGTCCAACCATCCATTCAATGCTCTTAGTAGACCTGGGTTCCATCAATGCCTTTCCAAAATACAGAAAAATGTTGGCATCTTTTACAAAGATTAAGGAAATGGAAGGACTAAATTAATTTCCAATAATGATCTATACTAGTCAAAGGTATCATAAATGAAATTTAACTTTTACATTCATTTGCATTCAGAAACAACTTGAGTAGTTTACACTACATCATTTCTTTCACAGAAAGAACTTTAAAATTAACCACTTTAAAACATTTAGGGCCAGGTGCAGCAGCTCACACCTGCAATCCCAACACCTTGGGAGGCCAAGGTGGGAGGATCACTTGAACCCAGTAGTTTGAGACAACCTGGGCAACATGGTGAGACCCCATCTCTAAAAAATAAAAATCAAAATAAATTAGCACGCCATTCTGTCACTAGATATACATTTTTCCCAAACAAAGGATATTTTTAAAAAGTTTATCCCTTAAAACATAATTTGTGACCTACTGTCACAAATCTCAAGTTGCTTTTTTAGCTGTGACGAATTTACACTTTGAACTAAACAATCGGTTTAAGCTAATGTGGCCTCACTCCTGCCTCACCTCCACCCAGGCCACTCTATGGCCAACAGGATACCATGGAACTAAATGTTTCTCTTAAGCAGATTGACTCTTTCAAACAGCCAACGAACTCATGAAGAGGTAAACCATTAACGCTTTTCTTTGACAGATGGCTTGACAGATGGCGTACAAATCCTTACTCCTACATGGTAATTTACAAATCAGTTATACTTCATAGCATGTTTATCATGATCGTAAGAAGTCATTCACTTCTGCTGGGGCTAGGAATCTTACCTCAGTAGGCCAGGACATAGTTACCTAACATTTTGATGAAATATTTTATATGAGTAAATCTGATTCTGGGAAGTATTATAGACTCTGATCATCCCTAAATTGTTGTAAGCTTCAATGAAGACAATCCCTAAATCTGTTCAAACAACCTAGTAAAGAGTTAACCATACAAAGCAGTTCAGTTTCTATTCTCATTTAATCATTGAGTTAACAACTGAAATTGTTCAATTTATTACATTTTTCTGTTTATAAAAATAACGCAAAGTTATCATAAAAACAAAAATATTTAGAATTATAGAGGAAACTAAAAACTGCACAAGTCATTTCCTGTCAGGAGCCCAAACAAACAAGCAAACAAACAAAACTATACAACTCTACCAACTCAGAGTATCAAAATAATCTGTTAACAGTTTTGTACTTCTGTTTAATTTTCCGCAGGTTTTAATACACTCAAATAATACTCTGCTTTTAAAAATTAGTATTATGGCTATCAAAAAGGTATAAGAAGATTCATTTAACCATTTCTCTACTTTTGGACATATAGGTTGCTTTCATTTTTTTATTTTAAAAATACGACATGAATATATTTGTGCAGAAATCTTTTCCAGAATTTAGGATATATTCAAATACATATTCTTACCAGATTCTCCAGCACTAAAATGATCAAATGGATTCCCTTCGGCATCTGGGTTTAGTAACACCATTTCAAATGGGATATCTTCCACCTGAGAATTCTCCTTGTCATCTTGGCACGTATACTTGTCTGCATAAAACACATGCCACGTTTGTGGAGATGGAATCTGGGACACTGTCAGATTATGTTCGGTCTGGTTCATGGTCACTTTAAAGAGAAAGAAAACAACACCTTTCGTAACAAAACTCTCACACGTGTTCCATTATTTTATCATATAATCAATTTGAGGTTAGGACACTCTTTTGTTTCATTTTTATTGCCTCAGAAATCCAAGACCTTGTGAAGTATTTGGAATAAGTCTTGTAAACCAGATATTTACAGAATAAATCAGAATTTATCTGCAAAGGAGATAAAAATGATGTTTTTAACCAAGGAATCACTATACAAGTACGACTATAAAACACCACGAGTAGAATGGCTTCACTGAAACTCTGAATTTTTTTTTTTTTCTGGTTCTCACATTCGTATTGGGAGCCATGGGAGGGGCCTCCTCTGTCAGTGGAGGTGCTCAGTTTCTTCAGCCACTCCAAGCTAGGGCTCTGGGAATCCTGGGGGTGGCTGGGCACATCGGGCATGTTCCCATCATTGCGGATGGGCATTGGGTAGTTGTAGGATGTGACCTCGTTGATCATGATGACGTACTTAGTGTAGGGGCTGAGTGGGGGCAGAATTACAGCTAGGCTCCTGATGATGAAGGACACGACCAGCACCGGCTCCTTGGCCCAGGCATTCTTGAGGAAGGCGCTGAGTCTCGCCACCATCTTGGTCTCGACGGCTGAAACTCTCAATTTTAATTTTCAGCATTTTCACAGTTTCCAGGTGGGTTAATGACATTCAAAAAAATTGTGGTGGTAAAATATATACAATGCTAAATGTATCATTTTAACCATTTTAAAGTGTACAGTCTATGGCATTAAGCACATCCACAATGCTGTGCAACAATCACAGTGACATTTTTGAAGATTACTCGAGTTAAATTTAAAATGGAGCATTCAACTTACGAAATCATTGTATCTAAAAACTACGTATTTTCAAAAGATTTTCCAAAACCTTTTTCTGATTGGCTGTTCTTTAAAAGGGTACAAAAAGCAGAAAAAATAGAAATTACAGGAATGTAGAAGTTATTATACTGGATCAGGTCCATATGAAGTAGTATGATATAGTCAGGGGTGGGGGTGTGTGGCATCATTCAGATGTATGTTTCAATCCTGGCTTCAATACTTACCTGTTGTGTGACCTTGGGTAAGTTACATAAGCAATGACACTCATTTTCTTCATCTGTAAAATGAAGATACTACCTACAGCAAAGAGCTGATGTAAGCACTAAGTTATGTGAGTCATCTAGCATGGTATCTGTCACAGAGCAGTTGCTAAATGTCAATTCTGCTTTTCCTTTCTTTAAAACAAGGTGGTTATATTAGTAAGTGGTTCTCAATCCAGGGTAATCTCCTTTCATCCAGGGCCTCTGAAAATATGAGGGGATCGTTTTTTGTCACAATAGCTGGTTAGATACTTGGAGGGGGGCTATGCTGAACCTCATGCAAAGAATTATTCCCCCTAAAATGCCAATGGCACACCCTTCTGAGAAACACAAAATGATGTATAAGATTCTTTCTGGATCTAAGACTATTAGGTTGGTGCCAAAGTAATTGCAGTTTCTGAATATGACCTGACCTAAGAGGCACTGACTAACAACAACATGAAGCTGCCTAGGAGAGGAGTGTCTCAAGTTCTGAGTGTAACGAAAAGAGTAGAGTCAGAAGAGTGAGTCTTGGCCTTGTGACTCAGCAAATAAATTTACAACCTCTCTAAATTTGTTTCTTCAATAGTAAAATAAAGATACCTTCCCTGTTAGCTCTGAGTTCTTGTGAGGGGCAAAGGAAAAACAGATGGAATGTTATGTAAAGAGAATGATTCTACACAAAGTATTTTTAAAACAGTATTATGATGGACCCAATTCCCAACTCTAGTTTGCCCCCATAACATGTCAATATTTAAGGACAAATTAGTCTTAATCTCTTTCTCAATTGTAGATTTTTTTTTAATAAATAAAAGACATTTCTCGAGGTAACCAGAAATTTGTGTATGGAATAGATTTCAGAGGACATTATAAAATTATTAATTTTCTTAGGTGTAGGACAGTTAAACAGATGAATTTCTTTACTCTTAGAAGATGTATGCTTAGGTATGGAGGAGAAAACTGTGATACCTGCTGCTTATTTTCACAAGGTTCAATTAAAACAAAAATCACATACATGTAGACATAAAGCAAATTTAATAAAATATTAACAATTATTGAGTCTAAGCAGAGGATATACAGATGCTGGTTGTATTATAATTTCATCTTTTCTGTATGTTGGGAAATTTTCCTAGTGGAAAGTTGGAAAAATGTTATTTATAGGTGGTCTTCATGAATGAGATACAGATGTAGTCAGGATTTGAATTTTGAGGACTTGGACTGTACAACTGGGAATTTCATTCATTGGTAGTTAAATTGAACAAGAGGATTTGATTAACACCACTATGACATTGCTTTTTTGGCCACTGTAAGTTAGCTGACATTTAAACTACCTTTTTAAAAAACAAACAAACAAAAACCATACAGCTTCCGGAAAAATGTAGCAAAGACTCTAGTCTCTGTTAAATATTGGAAGACTTTTAGGAAGAATTTAATAAATGCTCAATAAATGATTCAGAAATAAGACTGTTTAAATGTGCAATGTGCAATTATATAATCTGGACCTCATTATATAAAGGCTCTGCTGTGTTGCTGTTTTTATCATTTGCACTTTTTCTCTTAGATAAAATATTTAAAAACCACACTTTTACCAATATACTTTTGATGTTTCATTTTAAATTATGTGGATTTACTTCAAGCAGAAATAAAAGTGTGCTTCAAAAAGTGATACTGGCCTTTAGTTTTTGTCTTGCTGTCTTTTCAGCAAGCCTGGGAAACAAGCCTCTTGACAAAACCGTGTGTTCATTGTTTCCGAGACAAAAGACTACAGCACAGCATGCATATTCTATGCTGGTGTAATTAGTACCTCAAATATTAACAAAACTTGAACTGCTGAGAATGGTGCTGAATAGCTAATTGTCCAATCATATTATAAAAGGAAATGAATACTGTTAACCAAAACACACAATAAAATACTAACACCTTTAAATGATTTACAAAATATATCAAACTACAAAAGGAATCATATGCATAACATGTAAAAAGACAACACTGAAATGTTTTGTATACAATATTATATTTAGCTCCTATAATCTGATAGAAAATTCCTCCGAATCTCCTTGTTTAGATAGAAATACATAAACTCATCATTTTCAGTGCTTTTAAATGTCTTGTTTGCTTGCTTGAAAAATCTACAAAATAGTTTTTAGTATTTTTTAAATCAGATTTTTATGACAGAACAAAGAGATGATTGAAAAATAATTTCTCAAAACATTAATTTGGGAGAGTCAAGCAACATTCAACGTTGAGATTTTTCGAATCTGCTAGTCCTTTCATAGCACACAGCAGTGGCAGGGTTTTACGTAGGAGCTGGGCAGAGTTACTGAGTTCATTACCAAATAGGTGAAAGGCTGTTAACTCTTAAGTCTCATTAATAGCTAAGAAAAGCACTTGCTATAAGGAATTATTCTTAAATATGTGTTACTATTACATCATGAATTTAAAGATATGCTTTTTGTTTAAATGTATCTAAGCTCCTAAATAACATACCATAAATATGACAACTAATATATAGAAGAGACTTAAGATTTGGATTTTGTTATTGGAAAAAAAACTGGTGAAGTATATATACGTAGAAATCAGTATTAAATTTATTTTAGGCCCCAAAATTTGACAAAACAACCTTCACTCCTCTAAAATTCCTGTTTCCTGATATCTTTCATTCCACAATTTCAAAGAATACTTCTGCACTCAACAGAACAGGGAAAAGAAAGAGAAAATAGAAAAAGAAACAACAGCAGAAGGTTTTGTTAAGTTGTAGTCCTATACATAAGTAACTCCATCCTTAACAGTTATAATGAGAATGGCAGCATTTTGGAACTATTATGAACCTTAGGGAAACCTAGTCAACTTGCTTGTTGTACAGATAAGTAAAATAGGGTTCAAAGATAACGAGTTCTTGCTATAAATCACTAGCAGTGATTCTCAGTTTTGTGGTCTTCCCATTGCACCACACTGTCTCCCGGCATATAGAAGTTCTGGGAATACAGGAATATGACTCATACAGAAATGATGTTTTTAAGTGTATAAAGTATATAGTATAATACTGACTATGTGATACAAGAGAACAAATCAATATTTCTATCGCTCAAAGCTTTAAACTGCCTAATAAGTTTTTGTTGGAGACAGAAAAAGTCTTTGAGATGTCAAACGCAAAAAGCAAACAACCTACCTAACAAAAAGCCCTTAAACACTAAGGTCTACGACTATTCATTCTACAATACTTAGTAAAAACTTAACTAAGCACCAAGGTACGATAAATTCTCATTCTCATAGTGCCATATAATCGGCATTCATAGGGCTTATCAAAATAGCAATTTTACATTTATTCACACTGATCTGATTCATTCTGGTAACCGCCACCAGCCTTAAGGACATTTTGGTCACTAATCTATCACCAGTACCTAGCATAGTACATGAAACAGTGGAAGCACTCAGTGAATGAACACACCAAAAGAGCCCTACTGCTCTCATTGACTGATTTTATAACAAATAAATACAATGGAAAGTGGTAACTATAGTAAGTGCTATGTAGGAAAGCAAGAGGCTATAAAAACTTAGGTGTTAACTTAATCGAGGGAGGAGCCAGCAGGGAGGCTGAAGAGGAAAAAGCTTATGCAAAGGCTCAAGGTAGCACTGAAATAAAATGCAGTGAGTGGGGCAATGCCCTGAGATAAAATGGAGAGGTAAGCAGCAGCCAGTCTACAATGGCTTTGCTGGTCAGGTTAAGGAGGCCTGGACAGGTTAAGGGAAACGGCTTTGCTGGTCAGGTTAAGGGAAACCATTTATTTTAAGGGTGTGGTGAGGAAGTGATTGTAACATAACCATATCTGCTATTTAGAAACATCTAGTTACAGAAGGGAGACCAGCATGGCTATAGAATAGCCAGGTAGGAGACTGCTGAAATAGCAAAGGCAAGATGATTTCAAGAGATATTTAAAAGTAAAACCTCAAGACTTAACTGATGGATGGGGAGGTAGAAAGGTCAAAGAGGGGAGTATTAGAAGACACCTTGGTTTCTCAACTGTTTACTAGATGGTGGGTGGTGCCAGTTCTTAAAACAGGGAACACCAGAAGAGGGCCAGGTCTGGATGGGGAAGATGGTGAGTTCAGTTTAGACACCAGAGGAATCGGGAACTGAAGGACATGACCTTTCATACATACGTGGAACACTTAGATGAGCAAATTGGCAGAGAAAGGAAGAGATAACTAATCATGAGAATCTGCATATATTTCCCAGATAAGTTTTGAATTCAGGGTCAAAGTAAATAAGTGTATGTAATTGTCTCTTTTATAGTTGAATCCAATCATTCATCTTCAGGATACTATCTTCTCACAATGTCAGCTCACAAATCTACATTAAAGATCCCCACAATGGGTGGCAAGGATTGGGGACCTCTGCGTTTTTCACTGTTCTAACTAGTTGCCTTATGAGGGAATCAGACAGCTGATAAGATAAAGACTGGATGTTTAGAAATGAACGTTTCGCTAGACTAGGCTAAGAGGAGACTACCATGTTCCATATATGGATGAGCCCCTGAATAATAATGGGAAAGAGGGAAGAATAATTCCCAAATTTGAAGCATTTGGATGCTTCAAATTTCTAACGTCTCCTACACCTAATTAACTTGCAAGGTGCAAAATGGAAACAATGGCACACGTTCTTCATTTCCATATTTAAAAAAACTTTCACTCACTCTGGATGGCTAGCACTCTAATGCACAGGACAATGTTGATGAGAATGAATGGGATCACAGATTTAAGCCACTAGATTAGGATTTTAAAAGTACAGCCTCTCTAGAGGCAAACCAGAAGTATACAAATGATGTGGTGCTGGTACAGCTCAAAGAGACTTTTTTTTTTTTTTGAGACAAAGTCTCACTCTGTCACCCAGGCTGGAGTGCAGTGGTGTGATCTCGGCTCACTGCAACCTCTGCCTCCCAGTTTCAAGCAATTCTCATGCCTCAGCCTGCCAAGTAGCTGGGACTACAGGTGTGTGCCATCACACCTAATTTTTTTTTTGTATTTTCAGTAGAGACGGGGTTTCATCATGTTGGCCAGGCTGGTCTCAAGCTCCCAACCTCAGGTGATCCGCCCACCTTGGCCTTCCCAAGTGCTGAGATTACAGGCGTGAGCCACTGTGCCTAGCTGTCAAAGTGACATTTTGTATCACCATGTAACTAAGTCTCATGTTCAAATGACATGTTGGGAAATAGCATCACTTGAGCTAAATTATCCGATTAACTAAAATAATACATGTTTGGCATTTAGCTCAGTGCTGGCAGATAATTAGCATTCAACGAATGTTACCATTCATTCCATGCTGCCACTGGGTCAAAATATATTTTCCATATTGGCATAAATTATGCAAACTGTAAGGAGTCTGAATGAAAGAAAGGACTCCTATATAAATTATCTGGATTTTCATTTTTCAAAAATGATAAAGAAGGGAAAGGCATTGTTAAAACTCAGCTTAAAATGTACTAGACAAAGTGTCATCACCGTGCGATGTAACATATGTACATATGGTACTGTATTTCAACATTAGGAGGAAAAAAACTATATCTAATGATCAAAGAAAAAAGGATATACTCACTTGTCAACTGAGCTTTGGATAATTTTTCACTACAGCTATAACCATGACTGCTTTGCTGTAGCTTTAGCCATTCCTGGGCTTGGAACAGGTAGAGTTTAGCTTCTTTTCCAACAGCTACTGCTATGTTGTTGATTCTGACACACAGAAGAGCATGGTCACCTTGACATTAAAACAAAAATTATCAACTAGTTTGGTCTTATATGAAACTGAGACATGAGGACAACTCAACACCTCTACTTACCAAAATGGAAATTTAAAAAGCACAATTCTTCTTAAATCTCGCTTAACTAGGTAAATCACATCAGAATGAACACCACATTTAGAAGCAAGAGATTATTCAAATGAACGTGTGGTATTTCCTTGAAATTCAGCTGATAACTGATAATATTTCACTCAATAAACAGCAAATATCTAGGGTATTTGGACAATTCACTGTATTACAATTTTTGCCTCACTTTACAACCACTTGTTTTACATTTTATTCATAATCTATAGAAATGTCCCACCAGGACTGTAAACTAGTTCAACCACTGTAGAAGACAGTGTGGCAATTCCTCAAGGATCTAGAACTAGAAATATCATTTGACCCAGCCATCCCATTACTGAGTATATACCCAAAGGATTATAAATCATTGCTGCTACAAAGACACAAGCACACGCATGTTTATTGCAGCACTATTCACAATAGCAATGACTTGGAACCAACCCGTATGTCCATCAATGATAGACTGGATTAAGAAAATATGGCACATACACACCATGGAATACTATGCAGCCATAAAAAAAGGATGAGTTCATGTCCTTTGTAGCGACATAGATGAAGCTGGAAACCATCATTCTGAGCAAACTATCGCAAGGACAGCACATGTTCTCACTCATAGGTGGGAATTGAACAAAGAGAGAACATTTGGACCCAGGGTGGGGAACACCATACACCAGGGCCTGTCGTGGGGTGAGGGGAGAGGGGAGACATAGCATTAGGAGATATACCCAATGTAAATGACAAGTTAATGGGTGCAGCAAACCAACATGGCACATGTATACATATGTAACAAATCTGCACGTTGTGCACATGTCCTCTAGAACTTAAAGTATAATAAAAGAAAAAATTAAAATTAAAATTAAAAATTAAAATAAAGTCCCACCAAAGTTTCTGTTTTTCAGTATGACATAGGTGTTAATGTTTAATTATACTCTTAATATAAAAAATAAACATAGCTAATAGCAGGAAAGTTTAAATGTATGTGTTCTGGAGTAGACACATTATATCTAAAACAAAATTTGGTATCTATGACTTTTACAAAAGAACTTTCAAGGGCTGGGCACAGTGGCCACACCCATAATCCCAGCACCTTTAGGAGGTCAAGGTGGGAGGATCACCAGTCCAAGAGTTTGAGACCAGCCTGGGAAACAAAGTGAGATCCTGTTGCTATTAAAAAAAAAAAAAAATTATCTAGGCTTGGTGGCTGAGCCTGTAGTCTCAGCTACTCGAAAGGCTGAGATGGGAGGATGGCTTTAGCCTGGGAATCTGAGGCTGCAGTAAGCTTTGATTACACCACTGCGCTCCAGTCTGGGTGACAGAACAACACTCTTTTTTGGGCCAGTGTTACTCTGTCACTCAGGCTGGAGTGCAGTGGCACAATCTCCACTCACTGCAATCTCTACCTCCCAGGTTCAAGCGATTCTGCTGCCTTAGCTTCCTAAGTAGGAGTTGCTGGGATTACAGGCATGTGCCACCACACCCAGCATCACCACATCCAGCTAATTTTTGTATTTTTAGTAGAGACAGGGTTTCACCATGTTGGCCAGGTTGGTCTTTTTTTTAAAAAATTTTTTGAGACAAAGTCTTGCTCTATTGCCCAGGATGGAGTGCAATGGCACGATCTCAGCTCACTGCAACCTCCATCTCCCCGGTTCAAGCGATTCTCCTACCTCAGCCTCCCAAGTAGCTGGGATTACAGACACCTGCCATCATGCCCGGCTAATTTTTGTATTTTTGTAGAGACGGGTTTCACTATGATGGCCAGGCTGGTCTTTAACTCCTGACCTCAGGTGATCTGCCCACCTCAGCCTCCCAAAGTGCTGGGATTACAGGCATGAGCCACCGCGCCCGGCTGCCAGGTTGGTATTGAACTCCTGATCTCAAGTGATCTGCCCACCTCTGCTCCCAAAGTGCTGGGATTACAGGCATGAGCCACCCACCGAGTCTGGCTTCTTTTTTTAAAAAAAGAACTTTCAGAATAATATATGTTGTAAGATGAATACAGAATGAACCTGGTTGCACACATCAACTACATTTAAGGCCCAGAACAGAAATGGCAATAAGTTAGTGCCTCTAAGGAAAAGGATTCTGGGTGAAAAGAGCTAAGACAGGAGACTATTTTTCATTTTAAGATCTTCTGTTCTCCTGGAAATTTTTTTTTCTATGCTTTTGTTACTATAATTACCACTTTTATCAAACATTTTAAATATATTTAAATATACAGTGTATATATCAAATAATGTGAAAATCTCTTACATATTTTGAACAGTCTTAAAAGTGACTCTGAGGCCCAATTAACACTGTAAATTGCATTCTGAGTTACAGTTGATTATTTCAGTATAGTTTTTGCATTATTATTTTACTGAATTGGGATTCATGAAAATTGGTAATAACTATATATGATTTTATACATATGAAAGAGAATGAATGTACTTGAAACACCTTATCCCCAATCTGTCTTGAGAAATCCGAATTTAGTACATGTTTCTCCTCCACGTTTACCAGATGATCATCATGAACTATGAGGAAGTCCAAGTCTCTCTGCTGGTCCTAAGTAATAACCCATGTCTTCTATATATCCCAGATTTTCCAACACTGTCCACATTGTGCCATTTAAGACAGTGGCTGTCAATACTCAAAGTATGGTTACAGTCCGTTGATTGAGAAACTCAAAATGTGACCAAAAAATAATAAAATTGTTTCTAGTGTTTCTTCTTCATTCACCCAAAATATATTCCACATTGGATTATGAAAAACTGGGTTGCTGAACTCCTTTTCTTAGGTATCTTAAAAACTTCAAAAAAAAAAAAAAATTCAGGATCCCTTCCCTTTATTCTGTCAATTCTGTAATTTCTCAATACTTTAAATTCCTTTTCTCACCAAAGTAGTTCCTAGTTTCTATTATCTTCTCTTAAGAACATTTTCTAGGCCAATATTCTGATGTTCAACGTTGCATCTTTTAATGCTTAAGACTGTACAAATCAAAGTTCCTAATGTCGTCCAGGCAAATAATTATTTGAAATACAGCACTAGTCAAATTGACAGTACCAAGAAAAACACTTAAATTGTGAGGGTGCAAATGAGACCAAAATTGGAATGAATTGCAAATTCATTTATTGAAGGAATAATTACTGATATCTGAGGAAGATCAAAAGGTAATAATCAAATGCAGCTCTGATTTCAGAAGAGCCACACAGAACACAAAGTAGGGAGCTTCCAGAGCGCTACTTACATGCTTTTTCATCAGCCTAATTCTAGGCCTTACCGCCCACAGTAAATCTACTGCACTAGTAGCCAATTAACCAAACTGTTCAATATGACAACTACATTATCAAGTGTTTTACTTGGTTTCCAAAACCACTGTGCTGCAAGCAGGTCTCAGCAAATTGATCTTAAAAAAAAAAAAAAAAGGAAATTTAAGTTTCTAGTCTTAAATTCTCCCGTACGTCAGTGTACACAGTGCGGCCGAGACAGGAAGGAGCAAACGTGCTTCTCTGGGGGAAGGATCTGGAAAGATGCGGCCGACCAGTCATTTGCACATTCGCCTGCAAGGAGAGGGTTGGGGAAATGGAAACCGGCTTTCAGGTGCGGAACACGATCACTAGTGGCGGGAGGCCGCTGCCTTGGGCTGGGAAGCCGCACCAGCGGGGTTGGCAAGGAATGCATCCCACTATTCCCGGCAGCTGCAGCGACGCAGGAGGTCCAGGTGAGGCTGGGGAAGTCGCCGGCCTCGCCCAACGTGGCGGGGAGGAGCCGGGGAGGAGCGGCCCGCGGACCCCGCCGGCGGGATGGGCCAGCGCGCCTTCATCCCTCTCCCCGCCCCCAGACCTACCATGGAACTCGAAGTGGCCGATGCGCTGGCCCTGGGCGTCCTGGGCCGCGGTGCTGCTGAAGCTGCCCCGCAGGGTCTTACCCTGGCTGCCCTGCGGCCACCAGCAGCACGTGAGGGCCACCGCCAGCAGCCGCAGCCCCCCCATGCCCGTCTCCCGCTCCTCACCGACGCCTCGGCACCCAACTACCCGCGGCTGCCCGCCCCACGTCGGCAGCTGGGGGAGGCGGGGTCGGCGCCGGAGACCTGCGGCTCTGGAGCCTGAGAACCAATGAGGCGGGCTGCTCTGCCACGAGCCAAAGACATTCACCAATCAGAGGCCGAAATGGGCGGGACGCGCAGATCCGAGCGTCCCATCACTCCCCGGCTTTTGACTAGTTCCCGCCTTTTTCTTTAATGAGGAATCAGTAGGATGTTGCTTCAGGTTACGGAAAACTCATCTCCCTCATCGCCTAGCACGTCTTGCTACTGAGCATGCGCGGGCGCCCTGGCACGAGTCCGCTTGGCCTTCGAGGGGCATGTGAGATTCGGAAAAACTTAAGATAACACAGGACAGGACTGTCTCTGGTCGAGAGAGAAAAACCATCCCGCAAAGAAAAAATCGTGTTCTTATGCAGCTTTTCTTCCTCGGCGCCTGTATAACCGACAGGACGTGTCTGATTTAATGCCTCAAAGACACTTAGGTCCGCAAGACCACAGTTTAACGCATGACTTCTCTTGGCATCTCCAGTCGATTTTTACCTCCTAGGTTCTCTGGCTTCTAGACTTTTATTATTCTCCGCCCCCCGCGCCCCGCGCCCCGCGGCCCGCAGACCAGACCGCTGGGAATTGTAGCCGCCCATAGCCCCCATTCAATCAATTCAATTACAAGTGTGGAGTAGCCCCTCTTCTGGTGAGGGTGGGAAGCAGCCACCACAGTCCTACGCCGTTCATCACTTTCTTGGCCTATGGCAAAGACCGTCTTTACAGTCTTCATTCTAATTGGCTACAGTCCATCTCTATCCTACAGGCACAGAAAAGCTGTAGGAAACAATTTGCTGCAAAAGATTCTCATGGCTCTCCAGCCTCTCAAATGTCCATTTTTTTTCTCATCTCCATCCTCACCGCCGTCGGTTTCCTGAACACTCCCAAGTTCTCCCTTCTAGGCCTTATCACTCCCTGATCCCTCTGGCTGGAATACTTCTGCTTATTCCAATACTGGACCTCTTCACCTTCCTTTTCCTCCTTTATTCCTCCTTCCTAAGGCACTTTAAGAAGCCTTTCTCAAACCCCTAAGTCTGTAGTAGCTGCCCCTGGCACCAGAATCCCTTACTTCCCTATCAGAGCGCTCAGTCACTGTACTGTAAGTATCCATTCACGTGTCTGAAATCTCCGCCTCTACTGTCAGCTCCAGCTGATCAGCGACTATACTTTTTTTTTTTTTTTT
>NW_012105587.1:1093919-1103164 GCF_000951045.1 Mandrillus leucophaeus
CCAAAGTGCTGGGATTACAGGTGTGAGCCACCGCGCCCGGCCATGTACTTTCATTTTCAATAAATTTCTGCTTTCGTTCTTTTGTTGCATCATTCTTTCCTTGCTTTGCTGTGCCTTTTGTCCAATTCTTTGTTCAAAATGCCAAGAACCTGGACAACTTGCAGTCAAGACCCTCCACAGGTAACAAAAGTAGGAACTCAAAATTATCTCATGAATAAATATATATAAATGATTTTCATTTAACAACAAGCTTCTATAACATATAAGCAAGTTCTCATAACAGACCTCACCATTTAGAAAAAAAAAAAATATTGAGGGACCACCTCCTACCATATACCCAGCATTTTCAGTATTTCTGGCTGAATATGCTGGAAGTATTAATATTTTGGGATTAAAAAAAAACTGCAAGGGTTCTTTGTTATAAAAGTAATCCATGTGTCTCAGAAAAAAATTCACAGTCAAAATTATATAAAGTGGGCTGGGTGCGGTGGCTCACGCCTGTAATCCCAACACTTTGGGAAGTGAGGTGGGTGGATCACCTGAGGTCAGGAGTTCAAGACCAGCCTGGCTAACATGGTGAAAACTCATCTCTACTAAAAATACAAAAACTAGCCAGGTGTGGTAGCATGCACCTGTAATCCCAGCTACTTGGAGGCTGAGATGGGAGAATCGCTTGAACCTGGGAGGCAGAGGTTGCAGTAAGCCAAGATTGTGGCACTGCACTCCAGGCTGGGCAACAGAGCGAGACTCTGTCTCAAGAAAACAAAAGTATATAAAGTAAAAATTAAACTCCCCATTTCCTCCTTTCCCTGCCCATATCTCACCCCCAAAGGTAACTTATTTTAAGAGTTTAGGGTGAATCCTTTCAAGTGAGTCACAAATACCACAAAAATATGTGGTATTTGTAAACCAAGGAAAGGAATAAAATTGGTCCTGAAGAAAAATCATAACATAGGCCTTGAATGCTGTTAGGCCTCTCCTATCTTTTCTTTCTTCTCAATCAACTTGGTTTTTCTCACTGTGAAGACAGGCTTTTTGGCTCCTCAGTTACTTTAAAAGAACATGGCCACCAAAAAGTTGCAGCTTTGTAGGACCTCAGAGGTCAAGTAGAGTAACCAGACTATACTAGCACCTTAGTCGAATTCTAAATCCCAAGAAGAGGCTTCAGTTGGCTTAGAGTCAGCCAGATTCCATTCTGTGGCCTGCCTGGGTCAACTTGGGGAGATCATAAAGGATGGTGGGGGGAGGAGTCTGGTCAGAAAAAAACTGTACATATCGACTGCAGTATATTTTGGTCTTCATTCCATGTTGGTGCATTCTTTTTAAAGGCTATAAAACAGTCTACTGCATTTTAAAAGTTAGAAGACATTATACACATTTAGATTACTTGCAGTGTTTCATTATTGCAAGCAATACAGCAATGAACAATTATTTACATTATACATCATGGAATTCGGGGGGGCATAGAATATGAACATTTGAAATTTTCATATATATTACCACTTTGCCCTATAAAAAGGTTGTGATATGATACTTCCACATATATACCTGTACTGGACGTTTCCATTCGTTTTCAGCTTTGCCAAACATTATGTTGGGGAAAGAAAAGATATTTATTTATCTATTTGACAATATTTAATGGTCATTTATTTTGTACCAAGTCTCTGAGGACATGCAATTACAGCAGAAAACAAAACAAACCCCCTGACCCCATGGAACACTAAACAGAGGGCAGTTACATCAGTGTAAATGTTGAGTGCTAGGAAGGAAAATAAAGAAGGGTAAGATGATTTGGCAGGTTTGGGCAGAGCTCGCTATTTTAATTGTGGTGGTCAATAGGATGCCATTCAAGCTGAAAACGGAAGTAAGGGTAAAAACTGGGCAGACATCTGGGGAAAGGCCATCCAGGTCCCGGGGAAGTAGCATGCCTGGCACATTCAGTGAAGAGCAAGGAGGGTGGGGAGGCTGGGGCAGAGTGAGCAAAGGGGAGAATAGGATAATATATCAGGGTAGGACCTAGGGAATATCGTTATCATGATTGCAAGCCTTCTGCACTGTCTGTAATAATATTATTATTTTTTGAGACGGAGTTTCGCTCTTGTTGCCTAGACTGGAGTGTAATGGTGAAGTCTCGGCTCACTGCAACCCCTGCCTTCCAGGTTCAAGCGATTCTCCTGCCTCAGCCTCCCGAGTAGCTGGGATTACAGGCGCCCGCCATCACACCCGGCTAATTTTTGTATTTTCAGTAGAGACAGGGTTTCACCATGTTGCCCAAGCTGGTCTCGAACTCCTGAGCTCAGGTGATCCGCCCACCTCGGCCTCCCAAAGTGCTGGGATTACAGGAGTAAGCCACCGCGCCCGGCCTGTAATAATATTAACAGCAAAAGATCATTTTGCAGGCCAGGCACGGTGGCTCACACCTGTAATCCCAGGACCTTGGGAGGCTGAGGAGGGAGATTGGCTGGATCCCAGGAGCTCGAGACCAGCCTGGGCAACTGGGCGAAACCCATCTCTACCAAAAATTAGGCGGGCGTGGTGGCGCACGACTGTATTCCTAGCTACTCAGGAGGCTGAAGTGGGAGGATTGCTTGAGCCCCATTGGTCGACGCTGCAATGAGCCGTGATCGCGCCACTGCACTCCAGCTTGGGTAACATAGGGAGACCCTGTCCCCGCCCGGCTAAAAAAAAGATCATTTTGAAATTGCAACCTCCCATCTCCATCTGCAACAACTCCCCGTTCTCAGCTCAACTGATAGGTAACCTCTAGATATGGCTGTAGTATAAGAATGAAAGGAGGTACTCATTCATAAATCTGATCCATAGTGATGGCATTTCCGGGAAAAAAGTTCCATATCCTCACCATACCGGCGACCCTATTTGCACCTGGCTGACCAGGCAATGGGAGAAAGGAGCAGCGCCTGCGCGGTGGTGAGCGCGGCCCCGCCCAGCCCGCTAGTGGGCGGGGAGAAATTGGCCACAGAGCACTCTCCGGAAGCTGCCGCTGGCTGCCCTGTTAACGTGTCCTGCGAGTGAGGCGCGTCGCAAAAGGTCGCAGCGGAACTTCCCTGCGCTTTTCAGACCGTACGCTTTACGGTACTAGGCATTGCTGAGCTGGGAGATGTCGGCAGCGGGTTGGGAGGAACCGTGGGGTCCTCCCGGCGGCTTTGCGAAGCGGGTCCTGGTGACCGGCGGTGCTGGTTTCATGTAGGTAATGGCCAAGCAGTGGCTCCCCAGAAACCCCAACCTTTTCCCGCAGCTCTGCTTGCCCTAGGCAATTTGGGTCCAGCTTTGAGGGGTCCTTATTCTGATGGGAGGGTCCTAATGCACGACCTAGACCAGCTTTTCTCTCCCTGGCGTGCAAAGAAGTGGTTCCTTTGAAACTGTGACTTCTTTAAAACGCCTCTTCCAAACCTGTGTTACTCTTGCCCTTCTGTGGCCCGAGGTGCTCACCACGTCAGTCCTTGAGTGCGTGCAAGTTACCCTAAGTTGCTCACCGACTGCTTCCCACCCCCATCCTAGAGCACCCCCACCCCACGATGGGCCCTGTACACATAGGCACCCCACAAACGATTTGAGGATTATAATAGGACATCCAAACATTTACACATCCACTGTTGACACCCTTTTCTTCCTCAGACCCACATTCGATCAGCAAGCCCTCTCTGTTTCCAAAGTATATCCTTACGGCGACCACTTCCCACCACTTTCCCCTTTCCACCCTAGCCCATGTTTACCGTCATCTTTTGCCTAGACTGCTGCTGTAGCCTCTCGGTTGGCCATAACTGCGTCCACGCATGTTCCTTTAAAGCCTGTTGCTCACATACAAGTCAGTGTTTCTTAATCAGGTCATGTTAGGAGCAGGATTTTACTTCAGTGGTTCCTGCCACACTTAGAATAAAGCCCAAACTCTACCATATATAGAAAACTCAAGTGCCCAAGCCCTACTTTTGCAACGTGATCTGCTTTTCTGTACCTGCCATGCTTCCCCTCTTACAGTTCTTGGAACACACCAAGACACACACTTCTATCTTGAGGGCTTTGCACTTGCTTCCCCTTTCGTTAGGCTGTTTGCATCACTCAATTCCGGTTTTTATCCAGATATCACCTCCTCAGAGAGTTCTTACCTGACCACCATATCTAAAATAGCCTCTTTCCCAACTAGCACACTTACCTCTACCTGCAATTATATTGCGGATTTGTGTCTGCTTGTTTATTGTTTGTATCCCCACTCTAAAATGCAAACATGGTAAGGACAGAGACTACTGTTCACTCAGCACCTGGAAGAATGCCTGGCCCATTCTATATAAGTCTTTAGTCATTGTGGAATGGATGAATGCAAGAGTAATAAACAGGAAGCTCTCCCATCCTCCCCTCAAGGAACTCTGTGTCTAGTGGAAGAAAAGGGAATGTGAGGATTCCTGTTTATGGCCATTTGCACATTAAATCACCCTTCTAATCTGACAAATCACTTGGGGCACAGCATCAGGCTGGCAAGTTTCACTTAATGAGAAAGAGGACTATGGGCATGAAAGGGTAATACTTGTGTGAGAGTGCAGGTCCAGGAAGGGGGCGATGTAGAAAGTGCTGTGAAAGGAATGCCAACTACAACTCCAAGTTCATAATTTGGTCAAGGGCTGCCCTTTCCTGGGAGCCCAACATTTTAAGTATATATGGTAAATCTAGTAGATCATTTCACTGAGATAAGCCTCTGATTCCCCTTTAGGGTCCTCTGAAGCTCAGGACCCACAGTGGATATCCAACTCAGGATGGTTTCAGCTGTTACTAGCCTGGGAATCCTGGGTTCAGTCTAGAACCCTCCTGAGGATTCTAGTTTAACATTACCAAAATCTTATACCAAGAAATAGCAATTGCAGAAGTTACTATTAAATATAGACAACTGACTATGCTCATAGTAATTTAATTTTTACATACTTATATCTGCAGTTCCTGAAAAGGCATGCTATAGGCATGTACAGTTGTGCTGACAGGCTCCCATTTATCGTTCCACTTTACTCCACACTTGTGCATGTATGGATGGCATCATTTGGTTAAACTGACTTTTTTTCCCTATACCCAGAACCAGTACGTTCTCTCTTCTACATAGTCTAAATGGAATGTAAAACTTTTGTTTATAGATACTGCTGAGAAGTTTGGTAAAAAGTTTGCTTGTGTGTATATTTAGTGTAGTTATATTGTTTTCTGCTATCTTAGAAAAAAGTTAAAGTTATCTTTGAGTATTTTCCTAGTACTCAACATCTTAGGAAAATATTCAAGAGTTTAGGGAACTTAAAATTTTTCACTAACAAGATATACTTTTTTTTTTTTAATAGTGCATCACATATGATTGTCTCTTTAGTGGAAGATTATCCAAACTATATGATCATAAATCTAGACAAGGTGAGTTTTATAAAAATGAGCTTCATGCACTGAAATTACATTTCAATTTATATTTTTTAAAAGTATTAGAATCCTGTCATGCTGATATTTTAATTTTTTATTTAGTCATTTTAGCAATTTAGAGGCTCTATATTGTAATGTGCTTATGCTGTATTTAATCTTATATGTCAGTTTTTGAAACTTGCATTTCTTATGGTGGTCCACAAAGTAAAGTTTTTGTTTTGTTTTTTCAGTTGCTACCTTGCAAATGGACTTTTTGGATTTTCATTAAAAAAAAAAACTCTAAGAAAAATTTGTAAGGCAGTTTGGTGATTATAAGCCTTAATTGGATTTTTTTGTCTATTTTTTAATTGACATATCTTAGCTGTACTTGCTATGGGGCATATGGTGATGTTTTGATACATGTATACAATGTGTAATGATCACATCAGGGTAATTGGGACATCCATCATAAGAATAACCCTTAACTCTTATGAAGCTTTGCCTGACTTGCTATTATGGACAGGAATTTTTTTCTATATCACCAATATACCAACAGTTTGAGGAATAGGTATAATAAATTCTAATATGTGTAACACAGGTGTAATTATTTTCAATCACTAATTCCTTTTCTGTAAGAAATGGTAAACTTTTCTAGCCACCAGTGGCTACAGGCAAATTTTGGCAGAAACATTTTTTTGTGTGTTTGTTTGAGATGGAGTCTTGCTCTGTAACCAGGCTGGGTTGTAGTGACGCAATCTCAGCTCACTGCAACCTCCACCTCCCGGGTTCAAGCGATTCTCCTGCCTCAGCCTCCTGAGTAGCTGGGATTATAGGCACGCCACCAAGCCCAGCTAAATTTTGTATTTTTAGTAGAGATGGGGTTTCACCATGTTGGCCAGGATGGTCTCGATCTCTTGACCTTGTGATCTGCCTGCCTCAGTCTCCCAAAGTGCTGGGATTACAGGCATGAGCCACCACCCCCAGCCAGGAACATTTTTTAAAGTAGAGATTTATGAAAAGGTTTTTGTTTTGTTTTTTGGTACTTTGAAAAGGTAACAAAATTACTTGTTTTTTACTTTTAAGATATCAGAAACTTAAAATGTGTAAAAACAGGCCAGCGCGGTGGCTCACGCCTGTAATCCCAGCACTTTGGGAGGCTGGGGCAGGCGGATCACGAGGTCAGGAGATCGAGACCATCCTGGCTAGCACGGTGAAACCCTGCTTTTACTACAAAATACAAAAAATTAGCTGGGCCGTGGTGGCTGGTGCCGGTAGTCCCAGGTACTCCGGAGGCTGAGGCAGGAGAATGGCGTGAACCCGGAAGGCGGAGTTTGCAGTGAGCAGAGATTGCACCACTGCACTCCAGCCTGGGCGACGGAGCGAGACTCAGTCTCAAAAAAAAAAAAAAAAAAAGAGTGTAAAACCAGGGAGCAAACACACTTTAAGAGGACATATTCTTGTATTATAACCATTAACGTCTATAGTCTAAAATAAATTGGTATTTGATTGGAAAAGCTAATGTCACTTTTTGTATTGCCCCTTCTGTGCTCTCTTCTTTCAAGTTGGATTACTGTGCAAGCTTGAAGAATCTTGAAACCATTTCTAACAAACAGAACTACAAATTTATACAGGTATGAACATTTTCATGTAATTGTACTGTGACTCTTTAGTCATGCAGGGATTATAGTATCTTTGTACTTTACAAACCTGTGTAATATGAGCTTGAAAGGAACACTAATTAAAGGCCTTTTAAAAGATCAGATAGTTAATTTCCAAAAGTACCATGTGCTCTAGAGGATACTAGTTTTGATTGACAACACATACAAAGCTACATGTGATTTTTGGTACCTTAGCAGATCTATCAGTAGCTGACTGAATTTACATGGTTTGTATTTTAGTTCCTCCCTAGTCTTTCCCTATGAAGGTTGATTGACTCTGGGAGTCTCATTTTTAGACAAATCCAAAGTATAAACCACAAGACCAGTTCAATAATTTGCAAAGGGAAATGTTATTGTCAAATGAAACTATTTAACTTATGATATATTGTTTTTTAAAGTTATGCTATAAACTCTCTTTTTAACTACAAAACTTAATATACTAACAACCATTTCATAATTCTGTGTGAAAGTATTTTCTTCAGCTATTGACGAATTGTCAAGAATACATATTTTTAGAAGAATTAAATGTACATGTAAACGTTAGAAGTACCATAATTTTACTTAATTGTGATAAAATGTGTTTTCAAAATATGATTCCAGTTGTTACACTATATTTTTTTGAGACAGAGTCTCGCTCTCTTGCCCAGGCTGGAGTGCAGTGGCATGATCTCGGCTCCCTGCGACCCCTGCCTCCTGGGTTCAAGCAATTCTCTTGCTTCAGCCTCCCTACTAGCGGGGATTACAGGCACCCGCTACCATGCCTAGCTAATTTTCATATTTTTAGTAGAGACAGAGTTTCACCATGTTGGCCAGGCTGGTCTCAAACTCTGGACCTCAAGTGATCCGCCCATCTCAACTTCCCAAAGTGCTGGGATTACAGGCGTGAGCCACTGCACCCTGCCTAAGATATATTTTAATAATGGTTATCTCAAAGGTTTTTTAAAAAATGCTAAAAAAAGTTTTCTGTTAATATAGTGGCCTTGGGTTGGCAAAAATGGTGTGAACAACAGTAGCATGGTACTTAGTAGTTGTTGGTGCTCATTAAAATGTTATTTGGAAAAATAATTTGAATTGAATATCTAATATCCTAAGATGCTGGAGAAATACATCATTGGTATACTTGTTTGAGCACTTAGTTGAATTTTCAAAACATTCTCTATTAAACAGGGAGGTGGGAGGTAGGGGGATGTTATAGTAAAAATGATTATGAATGAGAGTGCTCAATGAAACCTAACCCTTTCATGTTTGCTTTTTCATATAGGGTGACATATGTGATTCTCACTTTGTGAAACTGCTTTTTGAAACAGAAAAAATAGATATAGTACTACATTTTGCCGCGCAAACACATGTAGGTAAGCATTGTTTTATGTTACAGTTATGATTGGCAGTTCTCTCCCGGCCCCTGCCCCACTGCCCCCACCCACATACTTAATAATACTTATATTTGAAAGAGGATATATCATACTGTACTAGAAAAACAGCCACTGTGTCATCAATAAACTCAGCACTTTTTAGATACTTTTATTGGCATTGCAAGGCTGTATTAGTGAAATATAACCTTGAATGCTATCTGAAAACTTGAGTTGAACCAATTCAGGATAGTAAAGGGGAGCAATGGGGAGATGGGCCATCAACTGTATTTTTTACGTTGTTTTTCTTAAATTTTGTTGTGGTATGCAGATGAACATTATTTCTATCATTTTGTGAATTTTAGATATTTTCTAATAACTTGACAGCTATTATGAAATATATTTGAAAGCGTTTAGAAATACAGTCAAATAATGATAATGTGAGCACCCATGTATCTGTCACCTGAACAAAAGGCAGAATGTTGCTGAATCCTCTTCAGTAGTAAGTACTACTGCTACCTATTACGAGATTTAAAGTTGTAATTTCCTTTGCTTTTCCCTACACTTTTGCTGTTGTGTGTATATATACACATATATACGTATATATAAATATATATATACACGTATATATATATATAAAATGACTTTTTTTTGTTTTTTCAGAATCTGTGTAGATTCATCCATGAAGGCGGATATAGATATAGTTTGTTTTCAGTGTCATTCCAGTCTAAAAAAAATATATATACACACCGTAGTTTACTTAATATACTTTATTCTTAATGGCCATTTGGGTTCTTTACACTTTGGAGCAACTTTGAACACCACTACCTTGAACATGTATCATGATACATAAATATAC
>NW_012105587.1:1103214-1105293 GCF_000951045.1 Mandrillus leucophaeus
TTGAATTTTCAAAACATTCTCTATTAAACAGGGAGGTGGGAGGTAGGGGGATGTTATAGTAAAAATGATTATGAATGAGAGTGCTCAATGAAACCTAACCCTTTCATGTTTGCTTTTTCATATAGGGTGACATATGTGATTCTCACTTTGTGAAACTGCTTTTTGAAACAGAAAAAATAGATATAGTACTACATTTTGCCGCGCAAACACATGTAGGTAAGCATTGTTTTATGTTACAGTTATGATTGGCAGTTCTCTCCCGGCCCCTGCCCCACTGCCCCCACCCACATACTTAATAATACTTATATTTGAAAGAGGATATATCATACTGTACTAGAAAAACAGCCACTGTGTCATCAATAAACTCAGCACTTTTTAGATACTTTTATTGGCATTGCAAGGCTGTATTAGTGAAATATAACCTTGAATGCTATCTGAAAACTTGAGTTGAACCAATTCAGGATAGTAAAGGGGAGCAATGGGGAGATGGGCCATCAACTGTATTTTTTACGTTGTTTTTCTTAAATTTTGTTGTGGTATGCAGATGAACATTATTTCTATCATTTTGTGAATTTTAGATATTTTCTAATAACTTGACAGCTATTATGAAATATATTTGAAAGCGTTTAGAAATACAGTCAAATAATGATAATGTGAGCACCCATGTATCTGTCACCTGAACAAAAGGCAGAATGTTGCTGAATCCTCTTCAGTAGTAAGTACTACTGCTACCTATTACGAGATTTAAAGTTGTAATTTCCTTTGCTTTTCCCTACACTTTTGCTGTTGTGTGTATATATACACATATATACGTATATATAAATATATATATACACGTATATATATATATAAAATGACTTTTTTTTGTTTTTTCAGAATCTGTGTAGATTCATCCATGGAGGCGGATATAGATATAGTTTGTTTTCAGTGTCATTCCAGTCTAAAAAAAATATATATACACACCGTAGTTTACTTAATATACTTTATTCTTAATGGCCATTTGGGTTCTTTACACTTTGGAGCAACTTTGAACACCACTACCTTGAACATGTATCATGATACATAAATATACATTACATTTGGCTATATAACTGAGATAATAAGATCTGCATATTTCACGTTGAGATAATGTCAAACCATGTTCCAAAGTAATTATACCAACTTCCACTCCTCCAGAAGTATGTGACTTCCTGTTGCTCCAGATCTCACCAAAGCTTAGTTTTGTCAGTCTTTCCATTTTTGCCAATTTCAGTGCTGTGTAGTGGTGTCTCATGTTTCTAATTTGTATTTTCCCTGATTACTAATAAGATTAAGTACTTTTCATATGGTTTTTTGTAATTTGGATTTCTCCTTTGTGAAATGCTGTTGCAATCTTTTGTCCATTTTAAAATGGGATTGTTTACCTTTTTCTCATTGAAAGAGAAGTTTCAATAAGAAAAAATGGCAAGTAGAGTTTTTATATATTCAGGACACTAGTTCTTTGTCATTCTGTATGTTACAGATGCCTTCTACTCTGTATGGCCTATCTTCTCACTTTATTGATAGTGTGTTTTGATGAACAGACGTTTTCAATGTCAGTATAGTGAATGTGTGTTTTTTCCTTTATGCTTACTGCTTTTTCAGTTCTTAAATTCTCTCCTACCCCGAGGTCATGAAGATATATTTTTCTATATTATCTTTTCAAAGCTTTATAATTTTGTCTTTTACAATTAGATTTGTAATCCATCTGAAATTAATTCTTATATAACACCAATTTCATGTTTTTCCATGTGAATACCAATTGTTCCTGTACCATTTACTGAAAAGTTTACCAGTTCCTACCCTCTGTCATATCAAGTTTATTTTTGTATCTCTGTCTCTCTTCATTTGTCTCTGCCTGTCTGATATGCACTATATTGACGAATACAATGATTTCATGTCTGTTAAAGCAAATCTTTCTACTTGGTTAATGATAAAAGCAGTTGTGCACTTCTACCAGCAATTTATGAGATATTTGCCAGCAGTTGCTGTGTCAGTTTTGTGGTTTTAGTTTTCCTGATGAAGTTAAAAACCTTTTCATTTGTTTATTGGACTGTTCTC
>NW_012105587.1:1105393-1110654 GCF_000951045.1 Mandrillus leucophaeus
GCCACCACGCCTGGCTAATTTTGTATTTTTGGTAGAAATGGGGTTTCACCACATTGGCCAGGCTGGTCTCGAACTCCCAACCTCAGATGATCCACCCTACTCAGGTGATGCACCCACCTCAGCCTCCCAAAGTGCTGGGATTACAGGCGTGAGCCACCACGCCCGGCCTTTTCCCATTTTTAATGGTATCTTATTATTAGTGAAAGTTCCTAATTTCAATGTGGGTTAAATTATCTGTACCTTTTTCGTTAGGGTTAGTGCTCTTTCTGTCTTGATTAAGAACTCGTTTCCTACCTCCAAGGTCATGGACATGTTGTCTCATAATTCTTTTCTTAAAAGTTACTGTTTTTCCTTTTACATATAGATTTCTTCCCCATATCCATATCAATTTGACTCAAAATCATTTATTGAAAAGACTTGACTCTTCCTCATTGTCTCTTTTGTCATGGGTCAAGTGTTTTTATATGTATGCTTCTATTTCTCGACTCTGTTCAATTCCGTTGGTCTTTGTCTGTGCTTATACTATTATCACACCATCTTAATTACTGTAGCTTTATAATAATTCTTTATACCAGCAAAGCAAACCTCCCACCCTGTTGTTCCAAAAAACAACATTTGACATTTGACATTGTTGTTCCCAAAAAACAATCTTTGATATTGTTGATCTTTTCTTATGCGTGGTTTGTTTTCTATATAATGAATTTCTGGTCTTACCTTTATTATTTCATTATTTGTGCTTTGTTTAGGCTTACTTTCTATTCTTTTTTCTAATCTCTGTGATATATTTAGCCTATTAATTTAATTTTCACCTTTTCTCTAATGTATACATTTTAGACTATGAATTTACTTCTAAATACTGCTTTATCTGAATCCCACAGATTTTCATATGTATTTTTTCCTTAGCTTTTATTCTTAAGAGTTTGATTTCTTGCTGGCTGCGGTGGCTAACACCTGTAATCCTAGCACTTTGAGAGGCCAAGGCAGGCGAATCACTTGAGCCCAGGAGTTCCAGACCAGCCTGGGCAACATGGTGAGACCCTGTCTCTACAAAAAATAATAATAAAAAATAAAACCCGGCATGATGGTGTGTGCCTGTAGTCCCAGCTACTTGGGAGGCTGAGGTGAGAAGATCTCTTGAGCCCAAGAGGCGAGGTTGCAGTGAGCTGAGATTGCACCCCTGCATTCCAGCCTGGGCAACAGAATGAGACCTTGTCTCAAAAAAGAAAAAAAAGAAAAAAAGAAGTTGATTTATTCTTTAATCCATGGGTTACTTAGACATGTATGTCTTAATTTCCAAACATGTATGGATTTTCTTTTTCTTATTGAATTCTAGCTTAAATGTATATGATTAGATAACATACTCTATGATTGTAGTCCTTTGTGCTACAACTTGCTTTTTGGCTCAGTATATGGTCACTTTCTGTAACTTGTATATGTATTGAAAAAAATGTTAATTTGCAAACATTGGGTTCATTGTTCTTTACACATCCATTAGGTTAAGTTGGTTAATGATGTTCTTTAAATCTCTTGTGTATTTCTGGTGAATTGAACCTTTTATCCTTATGAAGTGATCTCTTTCCCCTGGTGATGTGTACTGCTTTAAAATCTGTTTTGTTTGACATTAATATAGCTGTGTTACTTCCTTTTTGGTTAGTATTTTCATGATACTTTTTCCATCTTTTTATTTCTCTAGCTTTACGGGTTAGCTGCATGTCTTGTAAACAACATGTATTTGGATTTTGATTTTTTTTAAACCCATTCTGACCATCCTTGATATTTACCCTCAGTGTTTAGTTTGTTGCTATATTTGGATTTATTCCTACCATCTTACTGTGTGCTTTCTTTTCTCACCTGTTCTGTTTCCTTGGTTGCTGCTTACTTTTTTTTTTAAAAAAAGAATTCTTCCTTTGTAAAAACTGTTTATTTTTAAAAATTCTTGCTTACTTTTTTTAAGGACTTGACTGAGGAATTTTTCTTATTCTCTTTTTCTCCCTCTACTAGTTTGGAAATTATATGTTCTGTTGGTACTCTTGGAGTGGTTACCCTACAAATTACAGATGTGTAATTAGCTTATCAAAGTGTAAAGTTCATCAAAACCTTTGTCCTCTTCCCATTTAATTTCCAACTCCATTTTTAGCTATTTTTAACTCTGTTTTTATCTGTTTTTTTGGTTTGTTTTGTTTTTTTAGGCAGAGTCTTGTTCTGTCACCCAAGCTGGAGCGCAGTATTGTGATCTCAGCTCACTGCAACCTCTGCCTCCCAGGTTCAAGCAGTTCTCATGCCTCAGCCTCCCAGGTAGCTGGGATTACAGGCATGTGCCACCACGCCTGGCTTATTTTTTGTATTTTTAGTAGAGATAGGGTTTTGCCATATTGGCCAGACTGGTCTCAAACTCCTGACCTCAGGTGATCCACCCACCTGGGCCTCCCAAAGTGCTGGGATTACAGGCATTAGCCACCATGTCCAGCCTGGATTTTTAAATTGATCTTATTTTTTTATTCCCACTAGATGCCATTATTACTACTTTATATAGTCAGTAGTCATTATATTAGGGGTTTACAAAATGATATTCTAATTATGTCATTCTTCATTTATACCTGTAATATCTACATAAAAACAAGTTTTCCAGCCAGGCGCAGTGGCTCACGCCTGTAATCCCAACACTTTGGGAGGCTGAGATGGGTGGATTACCTGAGGTCAGAAGTTCAAGACCAGCCTAGCCAACATGGTGAAACCCCGTCTCAAAAATACAAAAACATTAGCTGGGCGTGGTAGTGGGCACCTGTTACCCCAGCTACTCGGGAGGCTGAGGCACAAGAATCGCTTGAACCTGGGAGCCAGAGTTTGCAGTGAACTGAGATTGTGCCACTACACTCCAGCCTGGGCAACAAAGAGAGAGAGAGAGAGAGAGAGAGAAAGTTTTTCTTATAAATTATTTGCTTACCTTGATATTTAATTGTTACAGAAAAGCCAGGTTAAATACCTGATTGTTTTTATTTATTTAGTAGATTTTACTATAATGAGTTGGTTTCCAAGTATCCTCCTTTTTCTTTTTTCTTTTTTTTAGTATCGTTATGAATTTGTAGATTCTAACACATTTGATTTTTTTTTGTTTTAATCACTTGCAGTTATTTTTCTTATTTATGTTCAAAATGACTCACCATTAGCCATTGAGAGGCTCTTCTAGTTGCTTCCTGAGTCCTTTTTGACATGACCTTAGCAGTCTTTGACAGCCATCTAACTTTCTGGTTTGATAGGATGTTTCAGTTTTATCTTCAATATTTTTTCCCCCAAGATCTGGAATCAGCTCTTTGTCTCAGGAGCCATTGTTCCTTTTGGTGGGAAATGGTGTTTAGAGGCCACAATCTGGGCCCTGGGAGTGCTTATTAACTGGACATTGTTTCAAGGCTTTTTCAGTTAACAAAACTAGGGAATATTATTTGTCTATTAAGATTAAATGTGACATGGGTTTACACTGAAATGTCCAATTCAGATTCAGAGTTTTTGTTTAAGTTCATCAGTCTTTCATTTGTATCATCTTTTCCTTACCTTGAACACCTTGGTTCTCAACAGCACCACCCTAATTACTTATTTACTTTATTCCAGAACACACAATGAGTCCACATTTCTACTTTTAAGGACACCAGGTAGATTGGATTAGGACCCATCCTAAAGACCTGATTTTCACTTAATCACCTCCTTAAGAGCCCTATCTCCAAATATAGTCACATTTTGAGGTTCTGGGGGAAAGGGTTGGACCTTAAGATGAATTATGGGGAGAACACAGTTTAGCCCATAACTCTGGATTAGAGGGAAATGCCTATGTAATTTGACTGGATATTTCCAAGTTTCCTTCCTTAGGGATTGTAAACATTTTACATTGTTATTGTCAGTGTACAAAGTATCTTTTGTCTAACAGCCTCAACAAATAAGTGATTTGTCAAATTTTTGAATTTTTGCCAGTCTGATAAGAAGTGGTATCTCTGAGTTTTTAATTTGGGTTTTTTTAATTGTATGTGAGGTTGATCATCATAATCTTAAGGACTCATTTGTATTTCTTCATCTAAACTGTTTATGTCTCCTACCTGTTTTACTGTAGGATTGTTCTTATTTATTTAAAGTTCTTTATAAGTTGACGATACTTAACCCTTTATCTCTGTAATTTCACATGGTTTTTCCCAGTTTGTCATTTTTGTCTTTTTAATTTGTTTTTAGTTTTTTAACCATGCAAAATTTTTATGCAGTCAAATTTATCCGTCTCTTCCATTATTGCTTCTGGATTGTGATTCATCGTTAAGGAAGTTCCTTCCATTTCCTTGTTATAGAGGTTCAGTTCTTTTAAGGTGAATTTATTTTTAAATAACTCATTCAACATTTATTGCTTTCAGCAGTAACAGATTGATCTTAAAAAGCCTAGCTCTGTAATTCATAATTTTTAAATTTAAGAACGTTTTAAATTTCGGTGAATTATTTTTAAATTTTCTTCCATATAGAATAAAAACTTTCCTGCAAATTTAACACTGATAGTTTTCTGGGTTCTAAGAATTTGCATGTACTATGTAATTTAGGTTTAAAGAAGTCATAAATATCACTGCCTGTGTATGTTATTACTATAACTGTTGCAGCTGTGGTAAATGAAGAGACGTGAATAGTACCCTCCTTAAACCTGAAGCCATCATTTGGCATTTGTTTTATCCATTGGATAGACTTGTTTTAGCTTTTCACTCTTTTTTTTTAGATCTTTCATTCGTACGTGCCTTTGAGTTTACCTATGTTAATGTTTATGGTACTCACGTTTTGGTAAGTGCTGCTCATGAAGCCAGAGTGGAGAAGTTTATTTACGTCAGCACAGATGAAGTATATGGTGGCAGTCTTGATAAGGTGAGCTTAGAAAATGTATATTTTATCTGCTTCACCATGTACCGTGATACAGTTTTATTAAACCTACACTGGGCTTCTTTCATCCTCAAATTATATACACTTGTAACACTCTTCAAAGTGTTTTAGGATTCTGTAGAGGGACCGAACTGATAGAATAGGCAGATATATAAAGGGGTATTTATTAAGTATTAACTCACACGATCACAAGGTCCCACAACAGGCCATCTGCAAGCTGAGGAGCAAGGAGAGCCAGTCTGAGTCCCACAGTTGAAGAACCTGGAGTCAGATGTTCGAGGGCAGGAAGCATCCAGCATGGGAGAAAGATGTAGGCTGGGAGGCTAGGCCAGGGTAGTCTATTCATGTTTTTCTATCTGCTTTAT
>NW_012105587.1:1111774-1116973 GCF_000951045.1 Mandrillus leucophaeus
AATTCTCTGCAGTTGTTATCAGGTAAACTTCTTTGTTCATGCACCCTGCCACCCTACATCAGATCCGACAAAGTAACCAGAGTGATTTTTAAAATGTAAGTCAGACCTGGCATTACTCTGCTCAAAAATCAGTCATTGTTTTACGGTGGCCTTCAAGGTTTTGGCCTTCCTCTAGCTCTCTGACATCCTCTCCCACGGTCCCCTCATATCAGCCTTCCTGCAATTCCTTTGGACACGCTTCTGTCTCAGGGCCCTTAACTTGCCGTTCTCTCTCTCTGCTATATAGGATTGTTGTGCACATTAAAGAAGCTACTACATGTCCTTGGGAAAACACCAGGCACATAGGATTTAAGAAGCGGCTTTTAAAATCTGGTGATTGACATTTCAGATTTTAACATATGCTCTGATTTTTATACTAAAAATATGCATAATTTTTAAAATATGTTTAAAATTAGGAATTCGATGAATCTTCACCCAAACAACCTACAAATCCTTATGCATCATCTAAAGCAGCTGCTGAATGTTTTGTACAGTCTTACTGGGAACGATATAAGGTAAGACCTGATTGCAGAAACTCTTGAAACATTTTCCTTTGGACCTAAGTGTTAAGACTCCAAGTGGGCTTTTTTTTTTTTTTCCCTAAAGATTTTTAAGTTTTCTATTTATTCTTCGGAGACAGTCTCGATCTGACACTCAGGCTGGTCTCAAACTCCTGACCTCAAGTGATCCACCCACCTCGGCCTCCCAGAGTGCTAGGATTACAGGCGTGAGCCACGCCCAGCCCAAGTCAGCTTTTAGCAGCATGCTTAGAGTACAAGGCATAGATTGAGAAAATTTACATATTACGGAATTTTAAAAACTAATTTCCTCTATTGTGTGGACAAAATAGGACCTACCTCTTCTTATTCAGTTCATCATTAAAGGAATAACTTGAATATACATTGTTTTTCTATTTCGGTAATAGGTAGAGTGTTACAGCTAGAGTCAGAATGAGGTTGGAGTCCTATGAGTGGAGGAAGACAGAGGGAGGACAGATCCCCTTTCTGCCGTGTGCTTCTCTCTGCATGATTTGGCTTTTGTGGCTCCTCATGAATGGGAAGTAGACTTGCCCCTGGTGGCTCTGACAGTGTCGGTATGGGAGCCTTACCCCATATGAATCCTCACCTTGAATCTCCTACATTTGGCTTCCCACTGCTCTTGGTGAGTTTTTAGGGTGTGGGTCAGAGAGGCAAGCCTTGGAATTCCTAAAGATTCTCTCACCATTTGGGTTCTGGTGGCATCGGTCCTTTTCACTTTCATCGTAGCTCTTTTTATTTGTAGGGATTGGTACAATGAAGAGAGCCAATTTAGAGTCCTTGAGGTGGTCTTTAAAATAATCAGCTGGAAAGTTCTTCAGTGTTTTGCTATCAATCAGACTTATAAACCTGTGCCATCTGTGTTCGTCTTCTTGTACTAATAAAAGAATGTTCCTCTTCTTTTTTTTTGGAACCTCTGCCTTTATCTGAATCCTGTTCTCTCCTTTCTAGAAACCTTACGTTAGAAAAAAATCTCTTCCCTTTGACCTTAAGGTGTGTAGAATTATTTAGGCAACAGTGCCCATATTTTGAAATTCTGCTCATCTTTAAAATAATCATCATTATTAGACCTTTTCAAAAGCCTTAATGTTGAATATTCTTTTAAGTTTCCAGTTGTTATCACAAGAAGCAGTAATGTTTATGGACCACATCAATATCCAGAAAAGGTAAACTTTACTTCTTAATTCATGGTGTTTTTCAGTGATTGTAACTTCTCATTATTTGAAATAACCCCTTTTCAGTTATTTGTCAAAATAATATGTTGTAAATTTTACATAATTTTATATGCTGTATAACACCTCTTGCAGATTCCTTCAGACTTAGAGATTGAAGATGAGTTTTAAGTCTCAAGCTGGCTGACACTCACCAGCTGGCTTCACCACTTGGCAGAGATTTTGAAGGATCCAATGAGAATGATATGTGTGAAAATACCTTGTACTTTTAAAGACTTTAAAGCATTGTAGTATACTTCTACCACTACTGACATGCTGTAGTTGACTCCTTGTTTGCAGTCAGACCAGTATGTCAGGGTATACAGAAAGTCAAAAGCTAGCTAGCTAGTGATGCAAGAAGCTTGTATACATTAACTGTCTTAGTGTCAGCTGGCTAACTGTGCCTCAACTTATCTTTATGGTGTAGGCATGAATATCTTCCAGAAAGTACTACAAGTAATGGATAAAAAAATTTAGTTTAGAGGCTGAAAATGCCTGTGCGGTTGGTTCTGTATCATCAAGTCTGATTTTACATAACTTTGGCCACTCGTCCTAAATTTGGAGACTGGGTTTTTCTTTTTTCTTTTCTTTTTGTTTCTTTTTTTTTTTTTTTTTTTTTTTGAGAGGGAGTCTCGCTCTGTCGCCCAGGCTGGAGTGCAGTGGCGTGATCTCGGTTCACTGCAAGCTCCGCCTCCCAGGTTCATGCCATTCTCCTGCCTCAGCCTCCCAAGTAGCTGGGACTACAGGCGCCTGCCGCCGTGCCCAGCTAAGTTTTTGTATTTTTAGTAGAGATGGGGTTTCACTGTGTTAGCCAGGATGGTCTCAATCTCCTGACCTCGTGATCCGCATGCCTCCGCCTCCCAAAGTGCTGGGATTACAGGCGTGAGCCACCGCGCCCGGCTGGGTTTTCTTGCTTCCCATCTGGTTGCATTGATCTGTTTGCCCAAAGGAAAGGGCCATGTCATGACCTGCAGGTATTAATATTTACTTTGCTTAATTTAAGTTTTCTTTGAATCCAAGAGCACTGGAATTTACTTTCTATAAATTCCTCAAGCACTTAGTGCATAGGTGCTATATGTAATCCAATAAGTAAGATACAAATGTCTGCCTTTATGAAGTCAGCACAAAGGTGAGCCTTATGATGAGACCAACGGTCTGATGAAGACTCTTTCTGCATTTTTCCACTATTTAGATCATTTTATCTTCAAGTAACCTGTCTTCATGAAATAGCAAACTAAGAGTTCTTTTACTTATCAAATATTATAGTAGGTTTTAAAATGAACTGATAAAAAGAATTAGAAGCAATCCCTATGCATATTTCTTAATAGTCTTTTAATCTTGGTATGAGTTCAGATTCTTACTAATGAGTAAATTTCCAGTCTGAAATGATATTTAAATATTCTTTTAGGTTATTCCAAAATTTATATCTTTGCTACAGCACAACAGGAAATGGTATGTTATTATTACCTTTTTACCCATATGCTTTTCTGGTATGTTAGAGTATTTGGTGACACTTTCTTGAATATCATAAAGTCTTAAAGGCCACAAAATTTAATGTCCCACCAAATTTAAGAATCATTTCTCCAGTGTAATAGTTTTCAAAATAATCTGTATCTTATTTTTGTAATTTACTTGAGATAATTTCAAATCTTAATAACCTATCATAGAACTTTGAATTATAGCATTAACATTTGAAATCTATTTTTATATAATTTTACTTTCTCAAAAAACTTATTTAATTCATAGAACTGTAGATATTTCTTTAAAATGAACTTATGGTATAAAATTGAATACACATTTCACAGGGGTCACTAATATGTTTGTCACTTTCCTACTAAGTACCCTCAGAGGGTTTGGAAATTATTTAAGAAATATGAACAAAATTTAGAAAAGCTATGAGAATTTGTATTTTCAGTAAAAGATTCTGGGATCCCCATGGGAAGTGGCTTCTCTGGAGTTGTAGTACTCAGTCAATGCTTTAGGAAACTTTACCTTTTTACACTTCATGATTTCACTTCATTTAATCTCTTTAGTTGCATTCATGGGTCAGGGCTTCAAACAAGAAACTTCCTTTATGCTACTGATGTTGTAGAAGCATTTCTCACTGTCCTCAAAAAAGGGAAACCAGGTGAAATTT
This sequence comes from Mandrillus leucophaeus, assembly GCF_000951045.1. NCBI lineage: Eukaryota > Metazoa > Chordata > Mammalia > Primates > Cercopithecidae > Mandrillus > Mandrillus leucophaeus. The sequence goes on from NW_012105587.1 coordinate 1,115,698, forward strand.
ATAACATCGGAACCAATTTTGAAATGTCAGTTGTCCAGCTTGCCAAAGAACTAATACAACTGGTATGTATCTATTTTAAAAGGGTGGTATTTTCAAAATTGTTAGTGGCAGTAACCATTAATTTAGTCAAAATCAGAAGCATACAGTTTACTTAATTTAAAAGTAAGCAAGCAGAAAATGAAATGGATTATGTGTACCATATGTGTCTTAATTTAAGTTTTATCACCTATTTAGTAACAGCTTTTCAGGAAAAAATAATTCATTAAATGTACTGTCCCTAATTGTAAGACATAACTCATTTTCAGAAATATAAAATTGTGTCTTAAAATAAGTAACAGTGACATATAAAATAATTATATCAGTAGTTATGAATATCCATATATATTAGGGGACATCAATGATAAATTCATTTAATAGAAAGAGGGACTGAATAATAACCAAAATCCAATGTGTATATCTGAGCTTCAGATGGAATTTAGTATAAAGTATAGACAGTGTTACTAAAATGATGTTCATTTTAGCTGTCTTCCCCGCTATGAAGCAGTTGTTTTCTTTTTAATCAGCCATTAAATACCATTGTTATTCTCTGATCTCATTTAATAATTTGACTCAAAAGCCTTCTCCATTTTAACAGATCAAAGAGACCAATTCAGAGTCCGAAATGGAAAACTGGGTTGATTATGTTAATGATAGGTGAGTAACAAGTTAAAACATTGGGGAAAGGTTGTGAAATCTTAGGTACCTTTAAAATTATAAAATATGTGGACTTGACCAATAACTAGTTTATCTCTTTTGAATTTTCTGGTAAAACATTTTTTTTCATAATCGTAAGTACCATACAGATTAAGTATAGCATTATTACTTACTAGCTATGTGACTTAAAAAATTATTGACCCTTTCCAAGTCTGAGGTTTCAAACCTCCAGTGTGAACTAGGGATAATAACATCTCTCTCTTTCTTTTCTTTTTTTTTTGAGACGGAGTCTCACTCTGTCGCCAGGCTGTACTGCAGTGGTGCAATCTTGGCTCACTGCAGCCTCCACCTTCCCAGGTTCACACCGTTCTCCTCAGCCTCCCAAGTAGCTGGAACTACAGACTTATGACACCATGCCCAGCTAATTTTTGTATTTTTAGTAGAGATGGGGTTGCACCATGTTGGCCAAGATTGTCTCCATCTCAACCTCGTGATCCGCCCACCTCGGCCTCCCAAAGTGCTGGGATTACAGGCGTGAGCCACTACGCCCAGCTGATAATAACATCTTTCTTATGAAAGTATT
>NW_012105587.1:1117023-1119113 GCF_000951045.1 Mandrillus leucophaeus
TTTTCAGGAAAAAATAATTCATTAAATGTACTGTCCCTAATTGTAAGACATAACTCATTTTCAGAAATATAAAATTGTGTCTTAAAATAAGTAACAGTGACATATAAAATAATTATATCAGTAGTTATGAATATCCATATATATTAGGGGACATCAATGATAAATTCATTTAATAGAAAGAGGGACTGAATAATAACCAAAATCCAACGTGTATATCTGAGCTTCAGATGGAATTTAGTATAAAGTATAGACAGTGTTACTAAAATGATGTTCATTTTAGCTGTCTTCCCCGCTATGAAGCAGTTGTTTTCTTTTTAATCAGCCATTAAATACCATTGTTATTCTCTGATCTCATTTAATAATTTGACTCAAAAGCCTTCTCCATTTTAACAGATCAAAGAGACCAATTCAGAGTCCGAAATGGAAAACTGGGTTGATTATGTTAATGATAGGTGAGTAACAAGTTAAAACATTGGGGAAAGGTTGTGAAATCTTAGGTACCTTTAAAATTATAAAATATGTGGACTTGACCAATAACTAGTTTATCTCTTTTGAATTTTCTGGTAAAACATTTTTTTTCATAATCGTAAGTACCATACAGATTAAGTATAGCATTATTACTTACTAGCTATGTGACTTAAAAAATTATTGACCCTTTCCAAGTCTGAGGTTTCAAACCTCCAGTGTGAACTAGGGATAATAACATCTCTCTCTTTCTTTTCTTTTTTTTTTGAGACGGAGTCTCACTCTGTCGCCAGGCTGTACTGCAGTGGTGCAATCTTGGCTCACTGCAGCCTCCACCTTCCCAGGTTCACACCGTTCTCCTCAGCCTCCCAAGTAGCTGGAACTACAGACTTATGACACCATGCCCAGCTAATTTTTGTATTTTTAGTAGAGATGGGGTTGCACCATGTTGGCCAAGATCGTCTCCATCTCAACCTCGTGATCCGCCCACCTCGGCCTCCCAAAGTGCTGGGATTACAGGCGTGAGCCACTACGGCCAGCTGATAATAACATCTTTCTTATGAAAGTATTTTAACATTTATTTATAATGTATATTAAATACCTGACCCACAGCCTGGCATATGAGTCCTAATAAGGTTTTGTGTATTTGTTTATTCGTTCATTGAACATTTGTTGAGTTTTTTTATGTGTCAGGTATTTCACTTATAGCTAGATCATGGCTGAAACAGGAAGATAAGACACAGAGAAGGTTAGGCACCTGGCATTATGGATGACTTTTTTTTTTTTTTTTTTTAAATATATACTTGATTTTACAAACTTTCTGCAGAAAACCTATTGGGAATTTTTTGTCAAGAGAAAAGTTGGGTTGTGGTGCATAAACATATATCTCCTAGTATCTACATTTGTAAATATAGATCTACAATATCATTTTAAATCTGTTTTGTTTTCCAAGACCTACCAATGACATGAGATATCCAATGAAGTCAGAAAAAATACATGGCTTGGGATGGAGACCTAAAGTGCCTTGGAAAGAAGGAATAAAGAAAACAAGTAAGTTATCAATTAATCATTTTGGGGTCAAGTCAGGAAAATTTAAAGGAAAAATAACTTATTTCCAGAACATTATACAAACCAGTGGAATATTGTGTTGAATCATTTGTACTTTTCAGATTGCCACATTTCATGTATTTCTGGTAATAGTCCTGTGTTTCCTAAGCATCTTGAATTTTATAAACCAACTTCTGATCAATCTTCCCATATCTCGTTAGCATTAATCAAACACCTATATTATTTATTCTGAGGTACATGTTTTTTCACTTTCTTCACACTCCTAAAAGGTATGTCTTTTTATAATCACTAGTGTCTTATATTTATTATTGTAGCTTTTTTTTACATGTATGTAAAATAATGATCCGTCAGTGGCATCTTAGAGTTGGTGAAATAGAGCTGCAGTCTTTTTTGTATCTTGAGGCTTTTTATATTGAAACCAACAAAGGTAATACATTTAGTATGTGCAGAAAAATCTATTAAAATAAGTGCTTATAAAGTCTGTGTATATATATTAAAGCTCTGTTTAGAAATGTATTCATAAGAAAAGCTCTACCCAGATGTAAAAAAAAAAAAAA
>NW_012105587.1:1119548-1132351 GCF_000951045.1 Mandrillus leucophaeus
TCCTTAAAATCAGAATGTCTTAAATATTTATACCAACAAGTTCAGTATTGAATGACTTTTGAAGTTAAAAAGAAAAAAAATCATTGATTTTTAATTATAAATTTTTTAGGTGATTTAAATGTCTTCTGATTGACTTAATTGTTAAGTTCAAAATCAAATTGTTTACATCATTAGGCAGCCCTTGTCTGCTGCTTAGCTGATGGGCAAGACTTAGCTAGCAGGAACTCAGTAAATGTTGGTTAACTGATGTTTAGTTTTTTTCTTTTTTTGTCTTTTGTTTTTTCCTATTAGTTGAATGGTACAGAGAGAATTTTCACAACTGGAAGAATGCAGAAAAGGCATTAGAACCCTTTCCGGTATAATCACCATTTATATAGTCAAGACAGTTGTCAAAGAAAAAAATTATCCTACCTCTACAAGTGGTATGAAATTAAGTGACCAAATGAAGTGCTCTCTTTTCATTTGAAATTAGATTCATGACTTTTTGTATAATATTCAAATGCAGAATGCCTCAATCTTTGGGAGAGTTTCAGTACTGGCATAGAATTTAAATGTCAAAATTCTTTCTGAAACCCTTTCTCCTGGAAACTAGGAAATAATAGGGGTAGAAGACTCCCCACGGGTAGCCAGGAAGAAGTCTCCTGGTTCTGACAACCATGAGGGGTAATGGTGCTAGGCGGATGGCAACCTTCACTGATTTTGAGCTCAGTCAGCTTCCCAGCCTTTCCCAGTGTCTAAGAAAGTCTCTGAAATGTTCGTTTTTAGGCAATATAGGATGAGTCTTATGTCCTAATTCACCTTTTCTTTTTTTAAGATCTGATATACTATCATTGCCTTAGTAATGGAACAAAATAAAAGCATATCTAGCACTTTTTAACTTTTGATAATTTTGTAAAATTGATTACTTTGAATGCTTTTTAAGAGAAGATGTAAAGTTTTTATATTTTCACAATTAACCTATGTAAAACCTTGTATCAGAAATTTATCATGTATTTACTGTTTAAAATGATTTTATTTATAAAATTGTCAATATCTTAATGTATTTAATGTAGAATATTGCATTTTAAAATAATGTGTTTTTATTTTGCTGTAGAAAAATTAAAAAAAAATTTGATTATGTATTTTTAATCCTTCTTTGCCCTAAAGACTTTAAGATGACTTGAAAAAGTAACTGATTGGCTATTGGGTTGAGAAAGGGAAAATAAGCTGGGTGACCCTCTATTAAGGGTGCAGATTTTGGTATGGAGGCATCATAATTCCTCATTAGAAAGTCTTACACTTTAAAAATACCCTTAAATACCAGCTTCCCACTGTGCTTAGGGATCCCCAAGTCCATCCCTCTTCAGTTTCTCCAATTTCACCTTTCAGGAGAGAAAGAGAGGGAAGACAAGTGTGTCAGTTGAGTTTTGCAGGAAGCAAATGCTAAGAGAAAGTAATGACTATAATGATAAAAGAGGAAAGAAGCAAAAATTGGGCAGGCTATGCAGGCAGAAAGGCAAACCCATGCGGAGAAAATGTCTATTGTGAGAATCAGCTATTGGCCCTTTCACAGTGGAAAGGGCCCAATGGAGCTCATGTCCCACCAGGTAGCTGGTGGGTTTCCTTGAAGAATAGTGCCACATTGGGAGCTCAGTATTTGTCTCTATTGCCAGCAAGTTGGATATTCACAGGTGGCAATAGCTGCATTGGCCATGGTAAGTGAGAATTCGTGCTGTGGGTCCCAAGAGTAGGGACCATCTGTACAGTGAGGCCTGTTCCATTCAGGTGCCCATCATGGTAGTTCTGGGGTGGCTGATGATGAAAGCTGGCTAAAGTTAACTGACCAAGTCATTTTATCTACTGGGTGGTTCAGTGCCTCTTGCTATGGTGGTTGCTTTCTAGTGAGCGTTAACATGGAATACACAGATCTTCACACTCGCCATCCTCTCCCATAGATAGGCCTATCCATGTTTCTCCAGCCTTTACTTCCTTGTTTCCTGCTCCTCTAGACTTTTTCCTTCTAAGTCCCAAAGTAGCTAGCCAGGCTACTGCTCATGACTAAACGGATATTCTCCCCACAGGTCACTACCATACATAGTGCATGAGCAGGTATACTACTCAAAGCTTTTTTCTTGGAAAGGTTTTCTTTTTCCACATTCTTTTGAAGGCCACCCCTGCATGGCTTTCAGGCAACCACCCTCCAGTTTTGGCTCACACGCACATAACAGGCCAATCCATCTGTAAACCAAGATCAGCTTTTCTTCTCCTTTCAGTTGGTTGTATGGGACCCTCTGTATGGCCACAGGTATAAAGAACTAAGGTGGTGACATGGGAGTCTGGCCTACCTGCTCTTACAACTTACTTGTGCTCTCCCATTCTGCTCATGCCTGATCCCAGATGTGCCGTTTCCATCTTCCAGTGGACTGCTGCTGGCTCCACCTGACTCTGAGTGGGTGGGCACATTACTCTGCTGGAACTGCCGTAACAGAATATCAGAGACTGGGAAGCTTCTACAACGGAAATTAATTTTCTCACAGATCTGGAAGCTAGAAGTCCAAGGTCAGGATCAAGGTGTTGGCAGGGTTGGTTTCTTCTGAGGCCTCTCTTGGCTTACAGATGGCCCTCATCTGTCCTCACATGATCTTTACTCTGTGACTAAATTTTTTCTTCTTATAAGGACACCAGTCATAATGGATTAGGGTGTGTTTTAAACATCTCATTTTAACATACCTCTTTAAATACTTTGTTTCCACGTACAGTCACTTTCTGAGGTACCAGGGGTTAGTACTTCAACATAAGAATTTGGGGGAGACACATTTCAGCCCTTAACAGTGGGTCCAAGTGCACTTAGCACATATGGGCAGTTTTAGATGCATGGTCATTTGGGGTCCTGTGGTCAAGCATTCTGGGTCTACCATGGCACAGTAATTTATTTTACAAAGGAATTATTCTCCACTGAGCCTGAAATGGTCTTTCCCAGGTGTAACCATGGGACCTGCACAGTTATTCTCCACTGGGGCTCACCATAAAACCCACACTACATCTGTCTCTACCACTGACACCACCAGCACCATAGGGTTTACCACATCATATAGCCCAAGTGGCAGGAATGCTTGCACCCCAGCTTGGACCTGCTGCAGACCTCTTTCCCGCCCCAGATCCCTCAAAGCTGGCAGCCTTTTCTGTCGTTCAGTACATAAGTTGGAGCAGTACCCCTAAGTGTGGAATGTCTTCCCTCCAGAACCCAAAGCCAGGCTCTGTGTTTCCTTCTTTGAGAAAGGGGATATAAGATAAAGCAGTTTGACTTCAACTTGGAGGGAATGTCCTGGCACACCTTGATTGTTTGACTCCTAAAAACATGACTGAAATCACAAGTCCTTGATCTTCATCAGGTTTTATCTCCCATCTTCTGGCCATCAGGGTGCCAGCCACCTTTGCTCATTCTGCCTGATCAGCATGACGCCATCAATGTGATAGATCAGTGTGACATTCTACAGGATGTTCAGGAGACCTGAGTCTCTTAGGAGAGCAGAACTTACATAGCCCTAAGGTGATACTGCAAATGCTCCCGGTTTCTGATCGTTCATGGTTGAGATGGAAAAGAACACATTCAGCAAATCAGTGGCTGGATACTATGTTCCAGAGGCCTTCTAATCCACTTCAGCCAAGAAGATGCCACTTGAGCACAGCAGCTGGTATGTAAGTTTGCCATCGGAACCTGGTATATAAGTTTGGATATTTGTCCCCACCCAAATCTCGTGTTGAATTGTAATCCCTAGTGCTGCAGATGGGGCCTGGTGGGAGGTGTTTGGGTCGTGGAGGAGAACCCCTCATGCTTCACATTGTCTTCGAGATAGTAAGTCCTTGTGAGATCTGGTTGTTTAAAAGTGTGTGACACCTACTCCCACCCCCCACTCCCCACCCCCCGCCACTGCCTCTCTCTCTTGCTCCTGATTTTACTGTGTAATGTACCTGCTCCCAATTTGCCTTCCACCATGGGTAAAAGCTCCCTGAGTCCTCCCCAGAAGCCAAGGGATATCGGCACCATGATTGTACAGCCTGCAGAACTGTGAGCCAATTAAACCTCTTTTCTTGTAAATTACCCAGTCACAGGTATTTCTTTACAGCAGAGCCGCTCCTTAATTGAGCTGGCCTTTGATTGCAGTAATTCACCAGGATCTACCTAGTTCCAGCAGTGGCCAGATTGGTGAATTAAATGGAACTTTGGTGGGGGCCTCCCTGTATCCTTGAGATCTTCAAGGGTGGCATCATCTTCACCTCCTCCAAGGTGTGATTTTGTGTTTTAAATTGAGACAGGGGGTCGGTGGGGAGTCTCACTGTGTTGCCCAGGCTGGTCTCGAACTCCGGGACCCAAGTGATCCTCCTGTCTCAGCCTTGATTCTAAAGTGTTGGGTCATGGGGGTGAATCCCTCATGGCTTCTTGACACTGTCTTTGTGATAGTTCTCATGTGATCACTGCTCCCAGCTGTGATTTTGTTTTTGATTGACTATCTCAGCCAGGGCAGTGGCCCAGCTGAGGCAGGTTTGTTACGTTTGCTTCAGCCAAAATTAGGGCGCTGGTTGGGAAAATCTAGGATTCTGACACAAGGATGACATTGTCCGAGTGGATTCCTTTAAAGACCTCTGCAGCTTTTAAACTATTAAATCCTGAGTTTGGTCTTGGGCTTCTTCTGTTCTCCCACCTCATGATAAGGCCCTCACACTTAGTTGTCACTTATTTCTGGTTCTCAGCTTTTCATTACCCGTCTGGAGGGCATCAATACAACTTATTAAAGACCAACAATTCCACTGCCCTTGTAAGACTCGTTCTCCTGAGCTTTTCAAGTGCCTGGATTATTGCAGTAAGCAGGGCAGGGTGGTCCCCTTCCCAGGAACATTCCCCCGAGTCACCACTATGAAAGGTTTAGCAACTACATCACTACCTTATGCTAGGGACTATTTATGTCCCTGCCTCTCCCAGGATGGTATTCTTATGACCAGCCAGACAGAAAGTGATCCAGTCTAAACCCATCTTATCAACTGTTTTGTTAGACCACTCTTAGAAATGACTGTGACGTTTGGGTCCTCTGGGAAGTAGGGCTGAGGCCAAATTAGAGGTGCTAGCAGTTTATTAATAGGATGGGGAGTTAATGCTTGTGAAAGATACGAAAGAAGAAATCTTCAGGCTGCAGCGTAGATCAGACAGCTGTGTTTTAAAGGATATCAGACAGCAGTGAAAAGGAAGGGGTGAGGAAGAGGGTTGGCAGAGTGAGCCTCAGAATCTCTACCAGCTCAACAGGGATCTGCAGAGCAAAATCTGAAAAAAAGTCCCACCTGGGCAGAAATGGCTGGGTTACCTATTGTGCTCAGCCATTGGCCAGGGGCTACTTAGAAACGGCCAGGTGGATCCTGAAGGCATTGCAAGTGGAAGCTGCTGGCTAACTGCACTCTTGCCAGCTGAATGGCAAGCTTTTTCTTAAAGGGAAATCCAGACGGTAGACCTTGATAATTGCCATTTGTAGGGAAGGACAGGGTCTTGGAGTTTAATTGCTCTCTATACAGACTTTCAGCCAAACCACTTGGTTTTGTTTGTGAGACAGAGTCTCACTTATCACCCAGGCTGGAGGGCAGTGGTGCAATCTTGGCTCACCGCAACCTCCGCCTCCCGGGTTCTCTTGCCTCAGCCTCCCAAGTAGCTGGGACTACAGGCATGTGCCACCACGCCCAGCTAATTTTTTGTATTTTTAGTAGAGATGGAGGTTTCACTGTGTTAGCCAGGATGCTCTTGATCTCTTGACCTCGTGATCCGCCCACCTCCCAAAGTGCTGAGATTACAGGCATGAGCCATTGCACCTGGCCACACCACTTGCTTTTTATCCAATGCCTTACCCTCCCCTACCTCCCTTACCTCCGCCTTCCATTGCCCCGGTTGCTGCCGGGTTCTGTGAGGTCAGCTCACCCAATCTGGAGGTTCCTAGAAGGCTCACTGGAGATGACATTTGACCTGTGACTTATTGAATGGGAGTTAGTGAGGAAACTGAGGATGATTCCAGGCAGAGGTTTCATCAGAGTGAAAGCACGAAGTTTTAAATAGTGCTGTGTGTTCAGGGAACAACAGGCCATCAGTTTTACTCTAGCATAGTCATTCTCAAAATGTGTCTCCATTTCATTAAGGAAATCAAAACTATAATGAGATATCACCTGACACCTATCGGGATGGCTGTTATTTTTTAAAAACACAGTGTCAGTGAAGATGTAGAGGAATTGGGACCCTGGTGCATTGCTGGTGGGAAAGTGAAATGATGCAGCCTCTGGAAAACAATATGGTGGTTCCTCAAAAAGTTAAACATAGAATTGTAATGTGATCCAGCAATTCCATTTCTAGAGATATAGCCAAAAGAATTGAAGGCAGAGACTAAGATGCCTGCACACCAATGCTCATGGCAGTAGTATTCACAATAGCCAGAAGGTGGAAACAACACAAATATCCATCAGCAGATAAATGGATAAAACAAAATGGCTCATATAATGGAATATTATTCGGCCTGAAAAAGGAGTGGAATTCTGACACATGCTGCAACATGGATAACCCTTGAAGGCACAAAAGGACAAACGTGGTATGGTTCCACTTAAATGAGGTTCCTGGAGTAGGCAAATTGATACAGTATCAGAGGTTTACCAGTGGCTTGAGGGAGGAGGGAAGGAGCAGGTATTTTTTAATGTGTACAGAGTTTCTGTTTGGATGAAAAAAGTCCTGAAACCAGATAATGGTGATAGCTGTACAACATTGAGTCTACCTAATGCCCCTGAACTCGACACTTAAAAGTGGTTGAACGTGACTTTTACATTATGTATATTTTGCCATAATAATAATTTTTTAAAATGTGGCCCGGGACAGCCAGGATTCACATCACCTGGGAACTTGTTAGAAATACAAATTCCCAGACTTACAGAACCAGAAACCCTGAGAGTGGGGCCCAGTAATTCAGAAGCCCCCTAGTGTTTGAAAGCCACTATTCCATAACGTGAGATGGGGAGGTGAGGCTGGAGAGGAATGTGGTAGCCAGTTCATGGAGGGCCTTGTCTGCCATGGTAAGATGCTTGGACTTTATCCTACCAGCCAAGAGCTAATTCTGGATTTTAAGGAAGAAATTGACATGGTTAGATTTGTAGGATTTATCTTTTTCCTAGTTTCAAAAATAATGTGCTTATTACAGAAAACTTGGAAAACTAATCAGTAAAAAAATCACCCATAATCTAACACTGGAAGATAATTCCTGTTAATATTTTGATGTATGTCATTTAATTTTTTGTGCATATATGCATACGTTTTAAAAACCAAGTAGAGGATCATAATGGACATACTGTTGTGGAGCCTGTTTTTTTTTTCATGCAGCAGTATATCATGAACGTTTTTACATATTATGAGATCTTTTGCCATTTTTATTGACTGCAGAATTACGTTTTGGATAGCTTTTTCTGGCAATAGCATGGAAGATGAATTTAAGGAAGACAGGAATGAGTTCCTGCAGGGATTGAAGTTATGAAGCTGTTGCTGTAAATCAGGCTGGCGATGATAAGGCCTAAAGCACAGCACCATAAACAGGCAAGTCTGGGACAGACATGAGAACGTTTTAGATTTAAAAACTTACTGATTGATGATACATTGGAGGTGCTGTTTTTTGACGTGAGTGGTATTTTAAGGTTTTCAGTGTTGAACTGGAAAGAGTGGAGAATGGTGGATTACAGTTAGGAGACGTCGAGCTTGGGGAGATGTTGAGCTTTAAGGGCCTGTGGAACATGTTAAGTGGAGATACCTGGTGAATAGTCAAGTATGAGAATCTGAAGCTCAGATTGGTAGTTGGGGCTCAAGATCTAGAGACACATGTTTGGGAGTTAAGTGACTATTAACATCTGAAAGCGGATTAAATCCCCCCAAGCAAAGTATACAGAATGACAGAGTTGATGGTGGGTGGAATGATTTACACACAAGCCATAAGAAACACTAATATGTAAGTTGCAGGCAAGCAGCCCCAGGAAATTAGGAAGGAATGGTTAAAAAACAAAATTACAGGCCGGGTGCGGTGGCTCACGCCTGTAATTCTGGCACTTTGGAAGGCGGAGGTGGGCGGATCACCTGAGGTAGGGAGTTTGAGACCAGCATGACCAACATGGAGAAACCCTGTCTCTACTAAAAAAAAATGTATACAAAAATTAGCTGGGTGTAGCAGTGCATGCCTGTAATTCCAGCTACTTGGGAGACTGAGGCAGGAGAATTGCTTGAACCCAGGAGGCGGAGGTTGCAGTGAGCTGAGATCGCGCCATTGGACTCCAGCCTGGGCAACAAGAGTGAAACTCTGACTCAAAAAAAAGAAAAAAATTACTCTCACTGCTTCACTTGACTAGCCTTAAAAATCAATCCATCAATCAATCAAATTTGAAATAAAAAAGAAGGAATGGGTGGGGCATGATGGCTCACGCCTGTAATCCCAGCACTTTGGGAGGCCAAGGTGGGCGGATCATGAGGTCGGCAGTTTGAGACCAGCCTGGCCAACATGGCGAAATCCTGTCCCTGCTAAAAATACAAAAAGTAGCTGGGCATAGTGGTGGGCACCTGTAATCCCAGCTACTCAGGAGGCTGAGGCAGGAGAATTGTGTGAACCCGGGAGGCAGAGGTTGCAATGAGCCAAGATTGCGCCGTTGCACTCCAGCCTGGGCGGCAAGGCAAGACTCTGTCTTAAAAAGAAAAAAAAAAGGAATAGTCAGAGAGTGGAAGAAAGGAAGAAATAACGCCACCAAAGCAAAAGGGAGAGACATTCAATAACCAACAGATGGCCAACTGAAGTTCAGTGAGGCAAAGACCAAGAAGTGTCCGCTGGTTTTTGGCAATATGCAGGCAAATTTTCTAGTGTGGGGAGAGGCAGATAGCCTCTGGATTATGAAGATTGAGTAGTAATTAGGAATCAAGGGATGGAAAAATGGAATTTAGCCTTTCAAGGAGCTGAGAAGAGTCAAGATAGGGCCAGCCCTAAGGAAGGCACAGGCTTAAGGAAAGGTCTTCAGAAGCTGCTTTATTTTGTTTTTGGCACAGAATGGATTTCTGTATGATTATAAGCTGAAGAGATGAGCAATAGACGAAGAAAGAGAAATGATATTCAGGAGTGCATAATTAATGGAGTACAGTATCCATGGAGATGGACTCCCTAGGGAAAGACTCGCTTTGGGATAGGATTGATCTCATCTTTCTGGATCAGTAATGGCAGGAGTTGAGATGAGATTGGATACAGTGACTTTTGGGGAAGGAGGTGAGGGAATTCACCATGGCCTCAATTTTCTTCCTGATATTAGGGGAGGCAACAGGAGAGAAGTGAGTTTTGTAGTATATCAGAGGAAAATGAGAGCAGTAGCTCTACCACGGCCCAGTGAAGGTGCAGCCACGTTTGAAGGCCATGAATTTATACTCTTACAACTGCTGAAAAAATGCTGCATTGACCATCTCAATATACACCTGTGTGTACACAAGAGAGTGTATTTCTGAAGGATTAATGCCTAGATTTGGTATATCTGGGTCCAAAAAGCACATGCACTTAAAATTTGAAAGATAGAGATGAAATTCCTGCCCTCTAGCAAGCCATGGGTATTAATAGATCTTTAATTTTTGCCAGTACGAAAGATGCAAAAATTGTTTTATTGCACTTCTAGAATCTTTAGCTAGCTTGAGCCGCTCTTTGACCTCACCTGCAGATGTTGAAGTTCTGCCCTCTATATTATCGTCACACTGTACTCATACAATTTGTTTATCGGTGTGCGTGTTGTTTATAGGTGTGTGTGTTCCACTAAACGTGGAGCTCCTGGGGGTGTAATCACCTCCCTGGACACTCAGCATCTCTATTCATTTGCAGGTTTTTTAAAGAGCAGAGTCTTTGCCACTGTCTGTCTGTCTCTCAATTTCTCTCTGCCTCTCTTTCCTTCTTCCTCCTCACATGCACATTTCCCCCTCCCTCCTCATCCCAGGCAGAATCTCTTGCATTTTCACCATTTGTAGTCAAACACCATTTGACTACATAAAGCTTACTTTCTTGCTCAAATCTCACACTTTAAGAAAGAGGTGAGGGCCGGGCGTGGTGGCTCAAGCCTGTAATCTGTAATCCCAGCACTTTGGGAGGCCGAGACGGGCGGATCACGAGGTCAGGAGATCGAGACCATCCTGGCTAACACAGTGAAATCCCATCTCTACTAAAAAATACAAAAAAAAAAAAACTAGCCGGGGGAGGTGGCGGGGGTGCCTGTAGTCCCAGCTACTCGGGAGGCTGAGGCAGGAGAATGGTGTAAACCCAGGAGGCGGAGCTTGCAGTGAGCTGAGATCCGGCCACTGCACTCCAGCCTGGACAACAGAGCGAGACTCCGTCTCAAAAAAAAAAAAAAAGAAAGAAAGAGGTGAACCAGTTTTGCAAGTCTTATATCTGATTTCACTTGTATTTTGTTATTGTTTAGGAAGGTTGGTCTTTAATTCTCACTTTGGTGCTTCTTTATAGAAACTTCTATCCTTGAATAATTGTTCTAGGATCCTTCCTTCACTTTAATAGTATTGTTAATACTGTTGTGTTTTATAGCTAAACTTACTATGTTTTAATTGGCATACTCTTAAAAATAGTGTTACTCAGTGATGAAAAACGTTATATTTTACCAATGTAACCTTTCTATCCCAAATTTAGGAAGTAGAAGCCCCTTTGTATTATCTCTACTTAAGTCAATTTTGAAGAGCAAAAGAAGCAATTCTAGTTCTTCATCTTTTTCCCTTGGCTCCAAACGACAGGCATATCTCATTTCATTGTGCTTCACGTTATTGTGCTTCACAGATAATTATGTTTTGTATAAATTCAAGATTTGCGGCAACTCTGAGTCGAGCAAGTCTATCGGTGCCATTTTTCCAACTGCATGTGCTTACTTCTTATCTCTGTCACATTTTGGCAATTCTTACAACATTTCAAACTTTTCCATTATTTTTATATATATTATGGTGGTCTGTTATCAGTGATCTTTGATGTTACTAGTATAATTGTTTGGGGACACCACATATCATGCCCATTTAAGATGACCAACTTAATTGATAAAAGTTATGTGTTATGTCTGCTCCACTGATGGGCCTTTCTCCCATCTCTCTCCCTCTTTTTGGGCCTTCCTATCCCCTGAGACAATACTGAAATTAGTCCAGTTGATAACCCTACAATGAGCTGGGCACAGTGGCTCACACCTGTAATCCCAGCACTTTGGGAGGCCAAGGCAGATGGATTACCTGAGGTCAGAAGTTTGAGACCAGCCTGGCCAACATGGTGAAATCCCGTCTCTACTCAAAATACAAAAATTAGCTGGGCGCCTGTAATCCTAGCTATTTGGGAGGCTGAGGCAGGAGAATCGCTTGAACCTGGGAGACAGAGGTTGCAGTGAGCCGAGATCATGCCACTGCACTCCAGCCTGGGTGACAAGAGTAAAAACTCCATCTCAAGAAAAAAAAAAAATTGGCTCGGTGTGATGGCGCTCATGTAATTCCGGCTACTTAGGAGGCTGAGGCACGAGAGTTGCTTGAACCCAAGAGGCAGAGGTTGCAGTGAGCTGAGACCGTGCCAGTGCGCTCCAGCCTGGGTGACAGAGCAAGACTCTTTCTCTAAAAGACAAACAAAAAACTCTACAATGACCTCTAAGTGTTCAAGTAAAGAGTTACACATCTCTCACTTTAAATCAAAAGCTAGAAATGATTGAGCTTAGTGTGGAAGGTCATTTTAAAAGTTGAGAAAGACCAAAAGCTAAGCCTCTTGTACCAGTTAGCCACTAGTCGTGAATACAAAGGGAAAGTTCTTGAAGGAAATTAACAGAGATGCTCTAGTGAACACATGAATGATAGGAAAGCAAAACAGCCTTATTGCTAATGTGAAGAAAATTTGAGTTTTCTGGATAGAAGATCAAACCATCCACATTTCTTTTCTTTTTTTTTTTTCTTTTGTAGATGGAGTTTCATTCTGTCACCCAGGCTGGAGTGCACTGGCATGATTTTGGCTCACTGCAACCTCTGCCTCCCAGGTTCAAGCAATTCTCCTGCCTCAGCCTCCCAAGTAGCTGGGATTGCAGGCATCTGCCACCACGCCCAGCTAATTTTTGTATTTTTGGTAGAGACAGGGTTTCACCAAGAGAGACCAGGAGTTAGGCTGGTCTCTAACTCCTGACTTCAAGTGATCTATCTGCCTCAGCCTCCCAATGTGCTGGAATTACAGACGTGAGCCACCGCACCCACCCCACAACATTTCTTTTAAGTCAAAGCCTAATCCAGAGTCAGGCCCGACTCTTCAATCCTGTGAAAGCTGAGAGAGGTGAGAAAGCTGCAGAAGAAAAGTTGGAAGCTAGTAGAGATTGGTTCATGAGACTCAAGGAAAGAAACTGTTTCTGTAATACAAGTGCTTGGTGAGTAGCAAGGGCTGGTGGAGAAGTTGCGGCACATTATCCAGAAGATCTGGCTAAGGTCACTGATGAGAGTGGCTACACTAAACAACAGATTTTCAATGTAGACAATACAGCCTTCTATTAGAAGATGCCATCTGGGCCGGGTGCAGTGGTTCACGCCTGTAATCCCAACACTTTGGGAGGCCAAGGCGGGTGATTCGGCTGTCAGGAGTTCAAGACCAGCCTGGCCAACAGAGTGAAACCCTGTCTCTACTAAAAATACAAAAAATTAGCTGGGTTTGGTGGCAGGCACCTATAATCCCAGCTACTTGGGAGGCTGAGGCAGGAGAATTGCCTGAACCCGGGAGGTTGCAGTGAGCCGAGATCAC